>NC_142443.1:24542424-24693939 GCF_059453495.1 Arachis ipaensis
ACTTCTATGACAAAGACAGCGACGGCGTGACGCTCCTGTCGCGGGAAGACGACAATTGCATGATGCTCCTGACGCGTGAAGATGGCGACGATGTTCCATCTGCGACGGTGAGTGGGTTTAGGGGTAGTGCAACAGTGAGGGGGTTTCTTCGGGGGCGGCGGCCAGCAGTGAAAAATTGAAGAGAGGTGGGTGTGGTGGTCTTGGAGTCTGAAAAGAAAAGGGGCTAGGCTAGGATTTCATGTTTGAAGAAAGTGTGATGTGAGACATCGAAGCTTAGGGTTACGTTGAGTGAAACTAATATATATATAATATGACATTTTGATAATTTTCAATATCGGAGATATACGGGTCTCTACGGGGCGGGGATCTCTATCTCTATTCCCGCCCCGTTTATTACGGGTCTTCGTCTCCGTCTTCTGCGAAAAATTATTTTTTCTAAATTTATTCTCCGGCGAGTAATTTTTTGCAGATACCTGCCCCCACCAAAAAAGATTGCCATGCCTAAACGGATTGACGAACCAATTTAGCTATTTTAACAACTCTCTGCATAATCTAAATTCATATAGTTGAAGTATATAGTAGTGATTTCATTTTCCCTTTCAATTGTTTGACTCTTATGTAATGTACCAAATAATACTATACTACTATACTTTTGCTTAGTAATAATGACCGTTGTTTCTTCGTATTACAAAAAATGCACAATAATCCCAAAAAGAAAAAAAAAAAATTGGCACGGATGGAAAGACTCATTTGATTTAAATCTCTATCATGGATGCACATGTGCATCCCCTAACTAACATTGTCAAACCAAATATGCTTTCTTTTTGGCAGGCATATATATTAATTTTCATGCAACTAACTCAAAAAACGTTCAAAAGAGCCCAAAATTCAGCTAAGTAATCCGCATTTTAGATTGTGTCTTAGAGATAAACGTGTACATCACAATATAGATTGTAAATGCCAATTTGTATAATTAAAAAAAGGTGAATTTTATGATGTAGAATGTACTTTTTTTCTATACATATAGAAATTAGGTGAAAGTTTTTAAAAATGGACATCAGTTGTACTGTTCTCTATGTCTAATCAAGTCTTAGTCTCTTAGTTTATCAATAGGATAGTTTGCAGTAATTTATCTCTTTATATTAAATATTAATTGAGATTAATTTTTGAATAAAAATGTTAATTAGGTGGGTTAGATTTTTTTGTAACAGGCCAATTAAAAATTGGACCATACTTTAATTTAGGCCAAAATAATTATTTTAGATCCCTTAATATACTGTATAATTGTTCACCAACAAAAAAAATACGGTATAACTCTTTTAGGTTTTTTAACATAAATAAATTAATAAAGACAAAAATATAAATAAATAAATAAATTAACAGAGCATTATTTTCAGAAAACAATGAAAATCAAATTAAATACCAACATACAATCTCGTTTTTTCTTATTGATTTATGAAAAACATAAGTTTGGCCACACCAATTTTGGTACAAATTTGAGAAAATTATTTAAATTTAAATGAATAGTATGACCATACTTTTACTTCATTATATTTTAACCCTTACAATTATTATGTTTACACACTAAACATGTATGTATAGTTGTTTTATATGAAAATCAAATGTTAAAATATTTTATTTTAGTTTCTAAATGAATATTTTTTATCGTACGATTTTATGTTTTTTAAAAAATCTAAAATAATATTTAAAAATTTAAATAATTATAACATATATAATGTTTATAATATAAGAAAAAAAGTACAACAAGAGAAGTTTTATCCAGAAATAAAGTCACATCGTGATTTATTTTTTAAAATCAGATTTTTATTGTTCTTAATATTTTATTTTATTTTGTCTTTGATTAAAATAATCAAAGGTGACTATTGATATTTTTTTCTTTCTTTGGTCACGGACAATTAATAAAGTTATAAATAACAAACTATAATAATTAATCAATAGCAATGAAAAGCAGAGACTTATTTAAGTCCAAATTTAAGTATGGTCCAAATTTTTAATTGGCTTGTTACAAAAGAATTTAATCTGCCTAATTAACACTTCCATTCAAAAATTAATTTCAGTTAATACTTAATATAAAGAGACAAATCACTATAAAGTACAAATTATTCTATTGATAAGTTAAGAGACTACAAGACGTGATTAAATATAAAGTACAGTATAACAGGTGTCTATTTTTAAAAATTTTCACCTAAATTCTATATGTGTGTAGAAAAAAGTTACATTTTACACTATAGAATTCACCTAAAAAAAATATGATTTACGATTTTATAAATTATAATTTTTTTTAAATTAAAAAATTGAAATCATGACTCATGATTTTTGATTTAAAATTATAATTCACGATTTCGAATGATTTTTTTAAATTTTTATCTTATTTAAAATCGCTATTCACGGTTTTATTTTATCTCATATTATTATTTTTTACATCAAAATATTATAATAATAACGAAAATCACCCATAATATTTCAATATAAAAAAAGATTAGTCATAAAATTTGGACTAACTTAAAACTTTGTCTCTAGTTGAAAATTATAGAAAAGAAATGAGTGACAAGAAAATATTAATTGAAAGTTAGGATAATAATAATAATAATAATAATAATAATAATAATAATAATAATATGTGGTGAATAAAGAAGGGTTTAGAAATAAATTGGATATGGCAACATTGATGATGGATTTGGTGGTTGATAGGCAATACAAAGTGAATAGAGGCAGCTGTCCAAGGAAAGGGACCTGACTTGTGAAACTAACCATATATATATATATATATATATATATATATATATATATATAGAGAGAGAGAGAGAGAGAGAGAGAGAGAGAGAGAGAGAGAGAGAGAAGCACATGGCCTTAAGAGCTTAACACAATATATAGCAGTAATTACATTCTACTTTATTGCAACAAATTAAATATATGGATATTATGTATCCTCTCTCTCTCTCTCTGCCTTGTTTAAAGCATGCACATGCATGTATATGCCATTGTACCTGCTATATTTATATGTATTTTCTCTCCCAATTAATTAAATTTGTGGACTGCACTATTTGCACAATTTTGATCTCTAGCACATTTAATTAATATAAGTTTTATAAATATTCATTTTTTTATTTTTTAAAACTTTATATAAATATTATTACTGAAATATATATTAAATATGTTCTAACAATAGTTTGAATAAATTTTTATTTTACTTATAAGTTCATGTTTAGGGTTTGAATAAATATTGTCATTATTATTATTAGTTATTTATTTTATTTAATTATAATAGTGTTTTCATTATTTGGTCAGCGAATTGAACCAGAAATATCCTTACTCTTTTATTAGCAAAGTATAATGATGTCTTGATTTTAGTTTGTTTATGCTAGGAGAAAGAACATAGTCGGATGAAACATTTGCCAAATTAAAAGAGTAGGGTTAATAACTTAATATACAAATAATTAATTGCACAAAACATGATGTGGGAATTTTAGCTGGCAGCAGGATCCATGAGTATTAGGTCTCTATCTACGTCTTGGAGTTAAGGTATTAGTTAATTAATAAATTCGTTGAGATCAGAAAGAGTCAAAAAACAACAATAAAAGTTAACCACAAATTGATGTACGTAGAAATTGTTTTATTTAAACTACCAGATAAAAATATATGAATAAATATATCTAACAAAACTATCTCTCTAAAATATATCTAAGTTAGTTAGTGACAACTAGAGTTAGTTGGTCAATTAGGGATTCAGTTTTGGCTTAACCCTTTCAAGATTTTAGGTAACTGAAAAAAAAATATATATTTTTTTTTTGGTGACTAAAATATATATATATATATATATATATATATATATATATATATATATATATAAAAGGTCTATTATATGTGAATATAGTCGGTATAAAATATACATGAATATCAATTTACTTCATCTTCAAAAAATTATATTTCACAAATTCTATTTTCGGCTTTCTCTTTCTCACACTCTCACATAGTCTTTAGATACTGAAATATGTATACATAAAGGTCTATTGTGCGTGAAATAATCGATATCAAATATAATGAATATCAATTTATTTCATTTTCAAAAGATTACATTTTACAAACTCTATTTTTAACGCGCGCGCGCTCTCTTAGTCACACGCCTCAATCTCTTTCTCTCTCTCACTCTCACACACGCACAAAATTTATCACAAACTAATTTTTTTTTTTTTTGGTAGTGATAGGTCTTTTAATTTTTTATTTATTTGTCTTATATCGTTATTTTTTTTATCGAAAAAGCTCTGCAGGACTTGTATGCTTTACAAGTTCATTAAACAATAAAACTAAAATACGCGCTGCTCCACATACGTTGATTACACGCGCTATATAAGATCCCGCGTATATCTAACTACCAAATTTAAAATATTTGTTTCCTTCTTCGTTTTCGTTATTTTGAGATTTGGTTGTTCTTCTTCTCGCGCGTCTTCCCTCCTTCATCTCCATCGTTCTTTTTCTCTCATTTTCTCACTGGTATGTTCTTCGTTTACGTTATCTTTTTCTCTCTCTGCAACTCGAGCTTCGTTTTCTATTTTGATTTGTTATTTTCTGAAATCAAAGTTTGAACTCGTTTTGAAGATAATGGATCATTCAACCTCAGATTGTCAGCTGAATACAGGCGAAGTGGATTATGATTTTGAATCTAACGAAGTTCCTGAGGTTTGATTTACATAGGATTAGTATGAATTTTCTTTCAGTAATTTGTATAGCATTGTGTAGTTGAAAAATTGCTGAACATTGACTGTGAAACTAACACGTTAACATGAATCTGTCGATTCAATGTATTAGTTGTGATTAATTATCTGGAATTTGTAGCAGACGCTCGGGTGTAGATCAATTCCATTTTGGGTGTATTTTTGCTAGAAGTGTGGGTGTATTTACACTTTACTGGTTTTTTGTTATTTTAATTGAGTTGTTGTTGTTCAGGTGTATTATATCAGACATGATTGAGTGTGTTTTTAGTTGTTGACATGGTGTATTCTGCAGCCTGTGTATTTACAGTTTATGGCTTTAAAGGTCATTCTGTAGTTGAGTTGTTGCGGTTCGGGTGTATCATATTAGGCATGATTGGGTGTATTTGAATCATATCTATGGGTGTATATTCACAGTTCTGACACGGTGTATTGTGCAGCCTCTCTCGGTTGTTGATGACGAGCTTGTTCCGAAGGTTGCAATGACCTTTACCACCCTTGAAGATGCTGGAAAATTTTACAGGAACTACGCCAAGGTTGCAGGTTTCTCTACAAGAGTTCGATGCACAAATAGGAAGGGAAACGAGATTAAGAATCAACTTATTACATGTAGCAGAGAGGGAAAATGGAAATCTAAAATATCTCCGACCAAGAAGACCAATCCGACAGCAGGTTTAAACTGTCCAGCAAGAATTTATATACACACATTGAAGGATGTCGGTGCTTGGATCATTTCAAAGGTTGTGCTGGATCATTCACACCCCTGCTGTCCAAGTAAAGCAGAGATGCTCAAACAGCACAGGGAACTAAGCATGTCCATTCGTCGTACGATAGAGAATAACGAGGAGGCCGGTATCAGACCAAGCAAAACCTACCAATCATTTGTTGCGGCTGCCGGGAGTCACCGCGAGTTAAATTTTATCGAAAAGGACGTGAGGAATTACATTACCAGGGAAGTGCGGAATGTTTCCGAACAAGAAGATGCAAAGGAATTCGGGAAATATTTGTTGAGAATGAAAGAGAAGAATCCGAATTTCTTTTTTGAGCTCGAACTCGAGGAGGATCAATTGATTAAGCTGGCTTTTTGGGCCGATGCAAGAAGCAGAGCTGCCTTTGAGTATTTCGGAGACGTCATTTCATTCGACACCACCTACAATACAAACAGGTAACTAACTGCCCCTCTTTATGATGCTAAATTAATTTATTTTTACGAATCCGCAGCAGAGGTGTATATTGGCTGTTTCATTGGGTGTATACGAAGCATTTGTTGGGGTGTACCTAATGATTTTGCATTCTGGACTATGGTAATTTGTTTCAGGTATAATTTGGTCTGTGGTTCTTTTGTCGGGGTGAATCACCACGGTCAGTCAACACTTCTCGGATGCTCTTTGATGAAGAACGAAGAAATTGAATCATTCAAATGGTTATTTCAATGCTGGCTTCGTTGCATGGGAGGAAACGCTCCGAAAAGGTTTCTAACCGATCAGTGTGCATCAATGAAAAGGGCTTTAGAGGCTTGTATGCCAACAACAGTTCACCGTTGGTGTATTTGGCACATCATGAAGAAGATTCCAAGCAAATTAAACGGGTACAAGGGACATGCCGATATTGAACAAGAAATGAGCCAAGTTGTTTGGAACTCTCACAGCAAAGACTCATTCGATAGGAATTGGAATGATTTTCTGCTGAATTTTGGTCTTGCGGACAACAAGTGGCTTTCAGGTAATGTCTTTTTAAAATCTGCAGCAGAGGTGTAAATTGCATGTTCCCTCGGGTGTATTTACAGTCTGTGTTTGGGTGTATTATGCAGATCTGTACGAACACCGTCACATATGGGTTCCTATCTATCTGGATCACCACTTCTGGGCAGGGATGAGAAGCACACAAAGGAGCGAGAGCATGCATTCATTTTTTAACAAGTATATCACCCGGAACAGCTCGCTTATTCAGTTCGTCAAACAATACGATAATTGCCTCGGAAGCAGGGAGCAAGCAGAGAGAGAATCAGATGCTGCAGATTTTCATACGGTCATACCGTGTGCAACCAAATCCTCCATTGAAGCTCAGTTTCAAGATGCGTACACTCATGCAAAGTTTAGGGAAGTCCAAGCGCAATTCAGAGGAAAGGCGAATTGCATCACCAGATTAAAGAATTCCGCTCTAGGCTATTCAGTATACGAAGTCGGAGAACAAGTTTCCAGCTCAATATTCAACAAGTTCGTGGTTACTTACGACTCAGTTGCAGCCGAGGTAAAATGCCAATGCTTATTATTCGAGTCGAGAGGGATACTGTGCCGTCACGCACTAAGCGTGTTAAGCTTCGAACAAGTAAGCCAAGTGTCCCCTAGATATATACTGGAACGATGGAGCAAGAAGGTAAAGAGGCGACACACACACATCAAGAGCAGCCACGACGAGCCACTGATGGAGCCAAGAAGCAAGAGGTTCGACCAATTGGTTTTTCGTTCGCAAAATATTTGCGAATTTGCATCCGAATCGGAGGAGCTGACTGTAATTCTGCACCGTGCGTACGATAACGTCATGGTCGAGATGGAATCATTAAAAGCCAAAAGGAAGGGGACGTCTTCTTTATCCCATGAAGACGCCAACTTGGAATCCGTTAACGAGCTTCAAAGCCCGCCAAGGATTCGAACAAGAGGACGTCCAAAAAATAGGCTAGGTTCAAAGCTGGACAAACAGATTGCAAATGCCACAAAGAAGAAGAAGACGAAAGTTTTAAGCGAGGTAAAAGTAATGTTCTTTAAATTTGTGGCGATTGAGTTTATTTTTCTCGTTAATAGTTTAGCTAATGTGTGAGTGTTATATTTAGATAAACCTGTTTGATGCTGCATCAGTGGTGCATTCAAATTCCAGCCAATATCAAGGACACGTTATGAATTATCAGTTCAGGGTACCAGCAGCAGGGGATAACTCTTTGGGTGTATAGTTTTAGAGAATATGGATGTAAAAGCACTGTTCTTTTGGGTGTATTTGTGTTCATTGACAATTTACATATAGATACATATATAGATACATATAGAACAAAAGCTGTAAAAATTCGCAGGTTATGGGTGTATATTTGATTTGATATTTTTCTTCATATTTTAGTACTTGTAATTCAACATTTTGAATACAACACAGACAGTTTGGGTGTATATTTTATGCAATCTTGGGTGTATTATTAGACCTGCGTTGGGTGTAACAGTTTATAATTTCGTTTATATATGCCTTGATTTTTTCCTTCATATTTTACCACCTGTAATACAGCTTTTGAATACAGCACAGACAGTTTAACAGCACAGATAGTTTAACTATGGAAAAAAATATACATGGAATAGAAGTTGTTGATAAATGGCAAATATTTACATCATTTGTTCAATTTACAAACTACCCACAGTTGGATTATGCAGTTTCTATATCAGCAGAATTTATCTGACAAAACGGACTCAATAATACAGAGGATGGCTTCGACAGCCTTATAGCACTACTCTCTCTAATTGCCCGATCTCTCTTTTTATTCATCTCACTGAATAGTATCCGGGAAGCATACTCCACTCTATAGTGGTCCACCTCCTCCTACAATTAAAAAGTATATTCTGTTTAAACAGCAACATTAATTTAGTAAAGTAATACAGAGTTATATAGTTCTAAAGATAGTTACCTGTTTCCAATTATCCCATTTATACTTCCCATTTTTAATGTTTTCTGGCTCAATTAACTCAAGCCACTTCATAACGTAGATAGCGCAGTCATAGCTGAAAACGAAGAAAATAGATTACAAATCTCATTTAGGAAAGTTTAATGTTCAGAGTCACAAATTTATACCTTGTTTTTTGGCCTGATATTTTAACATATGATGCTTTAATTTCCTTCTCCTTCTCGTCTTTCTGCAGAGGTTCCCCGCCGGCATATGCTCTCAATCTTGAAAATACATATCCCTTAAATACCAAAACAAATCAGTAATACACCCGAATGAATGCACAAGATACACCCAACTGAATGGACAACATACACCCAACACAACTAACGAAATAGACTTATCTATTAAAGTAAAGAAGACAGAGGCAACTTACAGTGAATTTATTAATCTGCTTTCTCTCTTCTCTTGGAGCTTTTTTGTGTAGCGGGTCAAGTATATGACATTTCCGCTTCGTTGTATTTATCAACCATAACCACCAATGCCCCGAGTGGCAAACAGGTGCAAAAATCTGAAGGATTGCCACATTTCAACAGTGCGTTATTTTATTTGGCATATAAGTAAATAAGCGTACTAACAAATTTAGCAAACGAAAACTTACATATGGATGCGAAGTTAATTTTTTTCTATCTATGAAGGGAATAAAACTCGGGTAGTCTTCCACCCTGAATTCCTTATTCATTTTCGGTGATATGAATTCCCCCTCTGGGTGATCCGAAAGTGCCATGCTCTGCAAGAATTGCGAAACAAGAAATGAAATACTGAAAATACACAACTTACACCCAATCAAACGTAAAAAATACACCCAATTCAATACAGAAAATACACCCAAAGTTCGTAGAAGTAACACTTACCACATTATCGGGGGGGAGACAGTATATTTGTTCTTGAAACCTCTCTTCATTTTTCTGGTTGAGGATGAGGCAGATGACAGATACAATCTAGAAATATATGCCAAAATCAATTTTACATTAATAAATATTGCAGTTGACTTTGGTGTAAAAACATTAATGTTATTCTAATATTACCTGAGATTCTATATCACTTTTTGCCTGGAGGGATGCAAGGTGCATTCTCATCAAAATGTATTCATCTTGGGCAATGAGAGTGCACATCTCCTCATACTCGTTAGTATTGCCATCTGCGTCTTCCTTCAGTCTCGTCCCCCAGATGTAGCACCTTTATTTCATATCATCTGTAATCTGATTTATTGCCCCAGGAGTTTCAAACTTCGCAGAACTTTCTTCCCTAGTCTCCCTCTGAATTTGTGGACTTTTGTTTTTTCCCTTCGCCGCACTGCTTGCTATTTTTTGGACCAAATCATCCAATTGTTCAAGCAAATTTGCAGCTTCAGGAGATTTTTCCCTTTCTGTCTCCTGCGTTGATGCCCCCTCCTGGCTTGAATCAGTCAATCCAAGGCTGAATGATGGCACCCCTGGATCTGTTTTAGGAACATAGGATGCTGTCCGTGCCATCATCAACAGGGCAGCAGCGTCTTCTGCGGCTGGATGACTGCGTCATCATGTATAAGAATAAGAATAAGAATAAGAATATACGGATGATAAGCAAAGATTGATTTTAGTCTGATGAACTTACATTTTAGTTGGAGCTGGGGGAAGCGTGGGTGTGGTCTCTTGAAGTTGTTTGGGGGTTTCAGGAGTGCTGCACAGTTCCAAAAATTAATCATGGCGTAAATAAAACTAATCAGGAACAATATACACTCAAACTGTTAGCAAATATACACCCAAACTCTAAACAAATATACACCCATTACTATTTCTTACGTTTCTGTAGTCCCTTCAATCTGTAGCATAGGGGTTGGTTCAAAATCTGTCTCAGTGGTTGTTTGGGATGCCGGCACAAAAACCTGAATTGGGACTCTAAACAAGAATAAAAATGAAAGGTTAATAACGCCTTTGAAAATAATAAGGTTATAAGGTTGAAATATTCTTGGAAAACTCACATTGCAAGCGCATCCGACGGTGTCTGTTCCCTCACAACCATCATATTCAAATCAGCGGGACTCAACCTAAAATACACCCAAAGAAAGTAAAAAAATACACCCGAACAATTCAAAAAGAGGACAGGCTTTGTTTTTTGAGAACTTACATACTTGCAGTTTTTGCTTTTTTTTTCCTGCCTTTTTTTTCTTGAATAAAATAATAAAGGGCTTTTTTTCTAAAAAAATATATATAGAATTAGAAGTAGAAGTTAATAGAAGAACAAAAGTAACGGTTATTTGAAAGAGAAATTACATGCTCTCTGATGGTTGGTTTACACTACTCTGTTCTGTGCGTCCTTGAGAGGAAGGATCATCACTTCCCAAGTTCACAGCCCGTATTCTAAAACAGATTTCATGTTATTCAGACAAAATAAGATATAGGTATAAAATACACTCAAATGAATGCACAAGATACAACCAACCAAATGGACAATATACACCCAACACAACAAACGAAATATCCCAACTTAATAAACAACATACACCCAACTTGATCAACACAATACACCCAAATGGTTCACAAAATACACCCAAATCATGATAACAAGATTTTATTAAATAAAGCTTCTTACGTTTCAGAGGACACATAGCGACCTTCTGTCGATCGCAGGTCAGCTTGGTTCTCCCTGCGAAACAAGAAACAATTATTAGCAAACAAAACACACCAAAATCTGAAATAGACAGCCCAGCAAGACATACCCCTCTGCAGCAGATTTATCAACGTTTTCCCTTAGCCATTCTTCCAGTTCGTCACTTGATATTTCATATCTCTCACTACATTCATAAAAGATGTTAACAAAAATAATTACGATGATAGACGGTAATATAGCTTACGAGGTACTGTACCCATCAAAGTATTGATCTTCTTCAGGAGGTGAATCCTCCACAACAACTTTTTTCTTTTTTGGTTGTGTTCTGGGTGGAAAAAAAAGAGTACCAATCAGAAATAAAAAATTAATTTTATCACAGAATATTATCCAAAGAATTGCTTACTTTTTTGGTGATGTTTTTGTCTTTTTCTTTTTCTTTTCCTTCTCCACCGGTGATGATTCTTCGCTCCTATAAGTTAATAATAGACACTTCAGTTAATACACGAAATCTTTATAATGAAGCCAAAAGAAAGGAGTAATAATTTCAGGACATTACTCATCACTTGATTCAGATTCAGATTCTGAATCAGAATCTGACTTCTCTTGCCTCTTCTTTCTTTTTCTGGAGTCCATTCTGGAAGGCAAACAATCATCATTTAGAACATACTAAAAAATACACCCAAATGAATGCACAAGATACACCCAACTGAATATACAATATACACCCAACGCAGCAAACGAAACACACCCAGCTTAGTAAACTACATACACCCAACGTGATCAACAAAATACACCCAACTCGAAAAAGAAATTACACCAAATTATGGTACTTACTTTTTCCCCTTTTTTCTGCGGTGTTTTCTTCCTGAATCCTCTGAGTCTTCTTGAGTCTCAGACTCAGAGGTAGAAGTGTCACTGTCAGTAGTTTCTGTCTCCGAAGACGATGTTGGACTCGCCTTCCTTTTTTTGTTTTTTTTATTTCTTGTTTTTTTTCTTTTTTTTCTTTTTTTTTTTCTTTTTTTCTCTTGTCTCCGCCATCTTCACAATCCCCTGAAACATGAGATATTTTAGTTAGCAGCATTCAATTAAATAAAATACATCCAATATATTATGTTTACTTACCAAAATTTCCTCTCTTTCTGCAGTCATTCTTTCCATCAACTGCTCCTTAGTCTAGTTGGCAATCCAGGGCTTTGGTGGTCTTTCAGCCCTCTTCTTGCCTTTGTTTTTTGAAAGATGAAAGTAAATTATCATCAGGGCAAAGAGGCAGCCATCAATTGCCTTCTTCTTTTTCTCCTTGTAGTCTGTGATGCCCTTGACCATGAAGGTCAAAACATGCCCCCCCCCCCAGTTTCTCTCCGATATGCCGTCCATTTTAAAAATTGGGGCCAAGTGCACAGGAGATATTTTGTTTATCATCGTTGGCAAAAGGAACGCCATCTGTATATAGAGGATGAATATCCTCTTAAACATCAGGCGTTCCTCTTCGTTGCCAACGCCGATTTCCATCATTTCATCGGTAAGACTTTTGAGGGTCTTACCCTGGAATCTTCTAAAAATTATTTTGTCATCATCAGAAAGTTTCTTATACTCAACTTTCTCAGGAAATAGATCTCCTACAAAAAGGAAAACAACAAAGTATCCAAGTCGGTTCAAATACACCCAAGCATCAACTTAAATACACCCAAGCAACAACTTAATATACACCTATAATTTTAAGCTAGTTACCTGTTGCATTGATGCCAAGCGCATGACCTATTGTTTTTGGTGTTATTTGGAAAGAACCATATCCTGTTTTCAGTCTGTTCTCCCCAAGTTTGAAGTTGTTTGCCAGCTCCCTTAACAGTTGGTGATCCACCCTCAGTGGTGGGATGTGCATCAACCCACCGAATCCGAGATCCCTCACAATCGCCTTCTTCTCCTCACTCATGTTTCTGAACTTATCACTTAGGAGATGTGTGGCACACTTAAGGTCTTTTGTTTGGTTTCTTGCTGCCATTTTCTCTGAAAAGAAAAATACACCCAAAGATATCAGTAAGATACACCCATATATATGAGTCAGATACACCCATTAATAACAATAAGATACACCCATTGATAACAGTAAGATACATCCATATGTATGAATCAGATACACCCAAAGATATCAGTAAGATACCCCCATTGATAACAGTGAGATACACCCATAGATATGATTCAGATACATCCATATATATATCAGTCAGATATCACTCAAACATGCTTCAATATCAAGCCACATTACAAGGTCAAGCAGTATACACCCCCCAATTTACGGAATAAACCCCCAAAAATCAATTACCAGAAGATCTAGAACAACAAGAATAACAGGAGAACTTAGAACAACAACGTAGAAGAACAATGTAACAAAGAAGCAAGAATAACAGTAAACCCTAGAACAACGACGTAGAAGAAAAGTAAAACGTAGTTTGTAATCTGGAAAATATACAGAAATCTTAATGAACTTACGTTGAGTATTGTTGCTTTATTTTCTCTTCAGATTCTTCACAGAGAGTTTGATGGTGTTTTGATGGAGGTTTTGAACAACGACTTGTATATTTTGAACTTTGATTTTCGCTCGAAAATGGAAGGGTTTCCTTGTTTTCGAGACACTTTGAGAAGTGGAAGAAGTGGAAGAAGTGAAAGAGTCTGCCATACGTAACCGTTTGAGTGTTGAGCGCGTGAATGTGACACTCCATGTTATCTCTCTTCATGCGCGTGAGTTGTATTTGGGCTGGGCCAACTTGTAAGCTTGTAAGCTTGTATGTGTAGCAGGCCCGTTAAAATTAATGTGATTTTGTTTATTTTTTGGTTGGTCACTTTTGGTTCTATATACTTTTCCAAAAAAAAGATTACTTCTCCAAAAATATTATTCAAATTTTAATTTCTCGAATTCATTTTTTTCGGGGACAAGTTTATGATTGCTGTGTCTCGGCAAACTTTGAATTTCTATGCTTCTCAATCTCTTTTATGTTTTTCATTTTAAAAAAAATATATACTCTCTAATTTAAAAAAATATATATACCATGATAAAAATTTTTAATTTTAAAAAATTTAATTTGATTTAGTTTGGATAAGAAAAGTTGGGGCGAATACTGAACATCGACGACAACAATAACAATTATTGTTAAACTAAACTAGGTTTTTTTAAAATTAAGGTGATGGGAGTACCATTTCTACTACACTATTTTTGTGTATTCTTGTATATTCTTGGGACGTATTTATTGTTTGATTTGTGAGACACAAAAATAAGAAGGACACACTTGCACACAAACGTGCATAAGATATATGTATTTCATGACTCAATAAAATAGTGAAACATGAATTTTGGGTGATGGACACGGATCTGTATCATTTTTTTAGACTATTTTATCCTCATTCATTTTCTGAAATTCTAAATATCTCCTCTTTTTATTATAAACCCTAACCAGTGATAATTTCTTCTACCTCTAGTTCTGCATCATCGAAACTGTACCACCGCCTCACATCGTCTCTATTTCCCACTAACTCTCCTCTCTGATTACTGCGTGCTGTGCTCCATTCGCGGTGAGCTTGTGTTGCTACTTCGCTGCCTTTGCCTCTCTATCTTGCAGCCGCATTAGCTTCCTCCTAGTTGTGCTTCTGCTGCGCGTTGAGTCTTTTATGCTCTGCCACTGCAACCTTTGCTCTATCGGTGTGCTCTGCCTCGTTACTTCTGGTATTTTTTCTTTTGTGCTATTTTTGTTTTAATTTTGATTATTGATCACATGTGTTGTTGTTGATTAATTGCTATTATTGCTACTGTGATAAATGAAATTCTGCTATCAATCTGCTCTTGTTATTGGTGCTGATTGTTGATAAAACTAGTAATAAAAATGTTGTTTAAATTGCTGATTAATATGTTAATAAAATTACTTATCAAATTATTAATAGGTCAGCTTTTTAATTATTATCTTTTGAGAAATGCTAGAGGGCAATTTATTTGTATTGTGTTTATAAAATTGCTTATCAAACTACTTACCAAATTGTTGACCAAATTGTTTATATTATGTGTTTACATGTTGGAGTATAGTTAATTTTTTTTTCTTTGAGCACATATGAGTTGGGTTTTTTTCTCCTCTCTATTCTAGGTGTGCATAATCTGAAATCTGTTTAAATTTTTTTTAATATATATATATATTATATTTTTGAAATATATATGTACTTATTATTAAAATAGTGTTTCATGAAGATTCTATGAGCCTAATAATTATTTTAAAAATATAAAATAGTATTTTTTTAGGTTGAGATTAGTGGAATGTAAGTTGAATTTTTTTGTAGGTTTACATAAGCGTATGTCTTTTTATATGGTATGCATATGTTTAAAATATATATTCCTATATATACTAATTATTGTTTGTAGAAATTGAATAAGTTGGATGATAATTGTTTATAGAAATTGACATGTTAATTTATCAGTCTGGATCTTGTTTCATTGTGATAGACTGATAGTATTTAGAGTTAATTTTGTCTTAGAAAGTTATCAATCACCTGTCTCAAAGCATTATTTTTCTTATTTTATTTAATAAAATTACATATTAAAACTCTTAATTATTTTTCAATTGACATTTTTATTGATATGTATTTAATTAGATTTCAATCATGTCTTTCCTATTTTGTTCATGGCATCTAAGCCAGTTGGTTGGTTACTTAGTTTTAAAATCTATTAGTATTCTTTGACTTTGATCATGTGAGTATATGCTTATGTAATGAGTGTTTTTCCTATTTTTAGTTTGATTGAGTGTTTTCCTTATTCGTACAAATTATTAGAGTTTTTCATTTATGCATTTACTTGTTATTCTTTTTTAGGAAGTGATGATGGATCATTCTGAACAAATTAAGTTATGTGTTGAATATTACCAGATTATGAGAATGCAATTTGATACGTTAATGTTACTTTTTTTAGTTATTGTATATATGTATATTAGGAATAGAAGGTGGCGTCATTCTTCGATTGGTCAAAGAGTGAACACATTGCCATTAAGGCGAGATGCATTAGATAATATCATTGGGGATGGTGGAGATAGAAATTTCATATGGGAGTTAAGAATGAGTTTGAATGTATTTACAAATTTATGTGAATTGCTACAAGTTCAAAGTAGATTAGACGAAGATGGTCATGGTTCTATAGGTCTGGTAAAACTATTAATAGGTATTTTCACAAGGTATTATGTTCGGTTTTGCGTGTCCAAAGTATCTTATTTGCAAAGGTAGACCCTGTACCGAAAGATTGTATAGATCCCAGATGAAAATGGTTCAAGGTATATTGTGTATGTAGCTCAAATTTTTATTGGTCAAGTTTACTCTTTGTATAATAACTATTTTTTTCTTACATTTGATAGGGTTGTCTAGGAGCATGAGATGGAACTTACATAGATGTCACAGTCTCAAAGAGTGATAAATCTAGATATCGGACGAGGAAATCTAAAATATCCACCAATGTCTTAGGAGTTTGCAATCGGAACATGAATTTCATCTATGTCCTTAGCGGTTAGAAAGGATCGGCATCTGATTTAAAAATACTTAGAGATGCTATTACTCGACGTAATGGCTTGAAAATACCTGTTGGTATGTCTAAATTAATCTTTTGATAAGAGCAATAACTATTTATTATGAGAATTACAATGTATTTCTTATATTTTTCCATCCTTCCGTTTTAAGGTGTTATTACTTAGTGGATGCTGGCTATACCAATGGGAGAGGATTTTTATCTCCTTATAGAAATGTTCGCTATCATGTGAATGAGTGGGTTCAAGGTCATCAGGAACCACAAAATCATCTAGAGTTATTTAATAAGAAGCACTCTTCGACTAGAAATGCGATTGAGCAGTGCTTTGGATTACTTAAAAAAGATGGACAATTCTACGAAGTCCCTCGTTCTATCCTATTTGGGTTCAAACCCAGAATATTATTGCTTGTTGTTTGTTACGAAATTTTATTCGTATGAACATAGATTTTGATTCCGAAGAAGATGCAACTCTTTTACCAGAACATATACCCGTAGGAGATGATACTATAGTTGATGAAGCCGACACAATTGATGTTGTGGAAAGTAGCCATGAGTGGACTCAATGGCGTGAGGACCTAGCAATTGAAATGTGAAAAATATAGAGAGGAGAACATGGCACGTAGAGCTTTTATTTTTGCTAGTTTTGTTATGTATGCAATTGTCTTAGACTATAAATTATTGTATTTGAATTCATTTGAGTTTTTTCTTTGTGCAATATGTATTTGCCAACTCGAATTCATAACTTGTATTCTAATTAAATATATAATTAGACAAGGGGTTGTTTTAATTGTTTCAAAAGATGTTAAAATTCTAGAATTTTATTGAAATCGTTGAAGTATGTTAATATTGTGCTAGTAATTATTTTAATTATACTACAATTATAATTCTAATGCGGTACTTTTCTACTGTAAATTTGCTAGTAGGTTTTAGTTTGCTGTAAGTAATAATCTGCTGTAAATCTGCTATCATCGGCATAGCAATTCTGCTGTAATTCTAAAGATAATTCTACTATCATTGAACTCTAATTTTGATAGTAATTCTGCTGTCATAGTTTATTTTATTTGTTATTGTGCATAAATATTATCTAGCAGCAAATGGCTATACCTCGCCAATGGACTGAACAAGAAACTGAACAATTTGTGGCGTTCATGGAGGAATTGGTTGTTGAAGGCAAGAGGACAAATGCCGGTCAATTTAAATCAGGGGCATTTCAAAAGCCAGTGGACAAGATGAATGAGAAGTTTTCTAGATGTGATCTCACTATGAAGCACATCAGAAATAAACACCAGTGCCTCAGAAAAATATATGTTTGTGGCTAAGATGTTAGATTGTAGTGACTTTGGGTGAAATTATGAAAAGCTGTGTGTTGAAGTGAATAGTAAACAAGTATTGGAAGCTTGGGGAAAGGTGTAAATTTTTGCACATTTAATCATTCTTCTTACAAGTATTTTTTAATTTTCATGTAATTGTACGTATATGCATTTATAATGTACACTTTGTTTTATGTTGTATAGGGTTGCAATGTTACGCTCTACACTCCAGGCAAGTCATTTCTGTTGTTTAAACGTTTTGGGAGAATTTTTGACAAGGATAGAGCACTTTTTTTCATTCTTTTTTCTTTTATGCAATAGTGTTTTTTTAAATCAGCTCACAAAAGACCACATCCAATGAGGTGGTTTCAGTCAATTCTTATGACAATAACAATCACATGAAAGCAATCTCTTTTATTCTCACTTCGTTTTTCCTAATACCATGAAATCAAAAACAAATTATTGAAGTTCCTAACTAACAAATTGCACAATTTCGAGTTAGTGTGACCAAAATCAGATAGACATTGGGTTCTTTTCTCCAAGGGCTATATGGGGAACACGATGCTGGTGAGAGATGTGGATTGAATTGAGACAAGTCCATATAGGGACTTCCTAACCATTGGAAGATTAGCTGAATTCAGGAGAATTTGGAGTTTTGAAGGGTCCATATTGAGTCCATCCTTGAGGAAGAAATTCATTGCTAGCCATGGAAAGTATCCAAACCCTTGAACCCAATACCCTAAACCTATAAACAAATCATCAAACACATCGTAAAAATACACTATAACAAAAGTGGACCTGCGAACACACGCGCAACAATTAAGAAGAAGAAGGAGAAAAAGAAAAAAAAGAGAAGATTCGCCTCGAAGAAGAATAATCCTCAAAGAAGAAGAAGAACTGCACAAAGTAAATCCAGCGAACGGCAAAGAAGGAGGAGGCCAACTAGGGAGAAGGGAGATTTCTGGGGGTAGGGGTAGGGGGAACCCTCGAACCAATTTGGGGAAACTTAATAGCTTTTTTTCTTTTAATTATTTAATTTTTAATTTAAATTAAGAGGATAAAACGGCTATTTATAATTATGTAGTTTCTTGTTATTTATAATAAAACATAATATTAGACATTATACTAATATTATGTCTATCATCCAAACAACATACATAAACACAAATATTTTATGTTTATGTCTCAAGTGTTTATGTCTCAATGTCTATGTCTTAATACATACATAAACCAAACGGAGTCTTGCGTATTCCTGGAGACAATGATAATAGTTGTAATTGTTGCCGGCGATATTGTCCTATATTCAACTTTCCAATTTTTCTTCTCACCCAATCTAGTATTTATAGAGGGAGACGAAGTGAAGTTTGCCGGGGATGCGGTGAACTCTATAAAAATATAGAAGTTCGTCGGGAGTGTAGCGAACCTCACAAAATTAGTGAGATTTGCCGGGGGTGCGGAAAACTCAACCTAAATGCAAAAAAAAAAAAAAAAAAAAAACGTATTTCCAAAAATTAAAGTCTAATTAATTTTTTTGAAAAAATAAAGTTTTTTATTTTAGAATAAAACAATTCCTAATTTTTGTTGATATTGTAACAAATTGTGTGATATGTCTCTATATTTAGTGTAAGTGACTTTTATACTGATATCGAATACCTTTACTTTTTGAAAAACACAAAACGTCATTTACGTGTGTGAAAAATATTTTTTTAATTATTTAAATGTAAAATCGTGCCAACGTTTTGGTTACAAGAATATTTAAAAAAAATTCATCTACAAAGCTGTTTTCATTAGGTATTTTTTTTTTAATTTGAAAATAAAAAGTATCCTTGACATTTTGGGTGTTTTAAATATTTTTTTAACGTCATTGACGTTTAGATATGTGTAAAACCCTAGAGATTAATAAATAAATAGCTAATAATTAATAATTATTAAAAAAATTAGGAAATTCAATTTTTCTAGTTTAAAGAAGTAAAAATAATTAAAAGATGAATTTTGACACTAATTTTAAAGATTTTTGGCCCAAAATTGGACCAACGGACTAAACCGATTAAACCGGACCCATATTAAGCTCAAGGCCCAACCTATTATCACTTAATGAAGTGGCTTCAGTCATTTCTTCTCTCTCTCGTATGCATTTCACGCTGAAACACAAAGGGGAGAAGGGGAAGAAGAGCAAACCCTTGCTCTTGATTTCAATTCATCATATCTTTTAATTCAAAGCTCCGATTGATGAGCCGTCAGCGGTCACGTGTTTGTCTCGGAATTCTCTATAAAACCCATTGAACAATTTGGTAAGGAATTTTATATTTTGAGCCCAATTCTCTATTTTCCCTTTTTCATGAATTTGGGTTTTGGTATTTGAGAGATTTTGTGATTTTAATGGTTTAAGGGTACTCTATCGGTGAATAATTGTTGGGCTTCACCCATATTATTCGTGGGTAAGGTGAGACACTCATATCCCTTGTGAATACCTTGATTTTGTGAAGTTTAAGTATTGAATTGTGGCTATGTATAGAATTATATGTATTAGATTGAATTTATGTTGAATTAGAGATTGAATTGGTGAAATTGGATGCTTGGGAGTGAACCTTGGAAGTTGAATTTTCATTGGAGAGGAATTGGGGCTTTGGAGCTTGAGGAACTGTGGATATCTGAAGTGTTTCGAGCATTAGGAAAAAATCGGTCAAGGTATAGTTTTGGTTTCTCGTAGATAATGGGTAATGTAATGTGAAAATTTAGGCTAGTTGTCGGTAAGATAGGTTGAACTGTGTGGACTTGTGGATTGTTGTTATTAATTGAAATTGTATATTGATTGAGTGTGATATGAGTGGGTATGATGGAGCTTTGATATTATGCTATGGAATGATGGTAATTATTGATTTTTTTTAATGATGATGTGATATGTGATGTATGATGATAAGTATTGGTGAGATTTGGGCCGGAGGCCGTGACCGGTGAGTCCGAATAAGTATGATGAATTGATATTGGTGTGAATGTCTTTGGGTTGATAATAATAAGTTATGATGATGATGGATTGAAGAATAATGAATTGTGTGGCTTTAAATTTTGGGATAATTGGAATGAAAGTGAAAAAACTGAGTATGATATGTTGTGAAATGAATGGAAGTGTGTGGATATGATTTGAATGACTTTAGTGCTATTTTGGATTATGAAATTTTGGTTTAGAACTTAATTTTTTACCAACTTTAGCGGGCCATAACTCGGCTTTCGGACCCTTAAATTTTGTCAAACTTATTTTAAATAAAACTTGGGTCCGTGAAGTTTATGCCATTTGAAGAACGGATGAAAAATCATTTAAAACGAAAAAGTTTTGTGCGTTTGAAGTTTGGAGCAAAAATCTGATTTTTTTGCAACTTAGCCATTTTGATGAATAAGTAAGGCTTGCGTACATGAGATCCTGCACGCGACACGGGAGTTGGGCACTGCCCAGGCATCTCGCGTACGTGGAGCAAGGCCTACGTACGCGGAAATCCCAATTTTGAAAGCTTGCATACGCGAAAACGTACACGCGACGCGAAGAAGTATTGCTGTTTTCATGACTCGCGTACGCGGACCAGGGGTCACGTACGCGAGATGCCATTTTTCACACTCCCGTGTGCGTGGACATAGTCTCGCGTACGCGGAACCCTGTTTGGTAGAAATGTGATTTTTTTTCAAAGTTTATCCAATCCTCTAGCTTTTCAAACCTCTGTAACTACCCTCTATGGTCTGATACTTAGTTTTTAAGCCTATGTAAAAGAGTGAACCTATATGGGATGTTAAGTGGCAGAGAACGGGGGTTACAGAGGATGGATTTCTAATTGAGAAAGTGTGGACGAGCTGATTATGATATGAATGAGAACTAAAATGATGTTGATTAATTGAGAATGATGAAGTATTGATGAAATATGATTAATGATTGAATTAATGTGGATTGTTTAGGGAAGTGTGGAAATGTTATGAATGTATGAATGATGAAATGAAATGACGTTGAGAATGAATGTTTGGATGAGATATCTGGGCAGTAGCAAAGATTGTGGTTTGTCTTGGTTAAGTTAGTGAATGAGATCCTGGGCAGTAAAACTCTATGTGGTTGGGTGTTACAATATGCGGTAATATTTTAAAATATAATTCAGTCAAAACGTCACTGATATGTTGCAGAAAAATAAAAACGCCAGTAATATTTTGTGATAGTAAGAATAAAAAATATAAAATCAACTATAAAAAGAATATTGTATTATGTCGAAACATATATAGAATAATTGTTCATTTTGAGAATTTTGTTCTTCACATTCAGAGTGTTTTGCATATTGAGAGTAAAAAAATTTGTGAGTGAAGGTGATAAATATATAAAAGGGAAGGTTATGTTAGTTTAAAAATATATTACAATGATTAAATTTTGCCTCATACATGAGAGCTTGAGCTTTTATGTGAGAATTTATGTATTATTATTGTCCCTCTTTCAATAACATATGAAAAACTTAAGAGTATACTTTTTCAAAGTATAAATCATCAAGTGATGAAGAGGATGACAAATATTTTATACAGGTAACCTATATTAGTATTTGATGTCGTTCAATTCCAAATAATGTATGTGATTAATGAAGCTAGAATGTCAAGAATGTTTTTGACCTACTATCAAATTAGAGCACAAGCCTCACTTATCGAGTTGTACATTGAGTTCGAGAAAATCGATGATGTTGATTTTTCATAATCTAACATAGACTGGATGAGTTATAATACTAAAAGCAATGAAGAGCTTGAAGATAATTATAAAATTGTTGTTCCAGCTAATGTGGAGAAAGATGATATAATGGTTGAGAGAGATGTGACAGATGTTATAAATGCACTATCGCTCCAGCATCTATATGAAAAGTTATCTTTTATGCATATTTTGAATCTTGATACCATACATGCACTGAAATTTTTTGAATATATCAAATTTTCAATTTATATAATTTTTGTTATTATCGGTATTATTATTATTGTAAAAGCATTATTAGTATTATTATTTATTTATATTATTATTAGAATTGTTCCTAATATTATTATTATTGTCATTATTTGTTATTATTATTATTTATATTATAATTACTATTGTATTGTAATGTTACTAGTATTATTATTTATATTATTATTAGTATTGTTAACGGTAACAAAGATTATTATTATTAATATTATTATTATTTAATATTAATATTATTATTAGTAGTAGTATTATTTAGGGGTGTAAGTTACCGAACCGAACCGAAATTTACTGTAAAATTGAACCGAAATTTACAACAACCGAATGAAAAACTGAAAAACTGTTTTTTTTTTCGAAGTAAACCGATCGGTTCGGTTCGATTTTTGGTTGGCTTAGCAAAAATCGAACTGAACCGAAAACTTGGTCAAAAAATGCTTGTTTTTACAAGTTTGCCCTTTAACCTAATAACCAAACCTCCAAATCCCTAACTTAGCACTCAGCGCAGCCACAACCCCACAACACAAGATGTCTGTGTCTCACTTCCATCTTTCTCCTCCATGCCTGAGACTCTGAGAGAATGAGAGCCTGAGAGAGCCAGAGAGTCAGAGAGCTGCCGCCATCTTTCAGTCGCAAGTCGTCCATCGTCACCGTGAAGGACGTCGTCGATCTCCATCGTAGGCATTGCAGAGAGCTGGAGAGCACTGTCGTCTAGCCGCAGTCTTCACGCTGTCGTCTAGCCGTTGTCGATCTCCGTCTGAGCCGTTCTTCTCTGTCGCCGAGCAGCATTCTCCGTCGTCGAGCAGTTCCTCTTCGTCGCCGAGTAAACCCTTAGTCCGAGCCCTCTCCTGCAATTCACAATGTCTTCTTCTAAGGTTAGTAACTTGGTTTTTTCACAATTTATTGCAAGTTATTAGATGTTCTTGTTGCTGGTCTGTTTGAAAATATGTTGCTGTTGCTTTCATAAAAATATGTTGCTGTTGCTTTCACAACTTGTTTATTTTGTTTCATAAAATATGTTACTGTTGCTTTAATAACTTAGTATGTTTAACGAACTTTGTTGTTGTTGCTGGACTAATTTGTTGGAAACAAAGTATATTCACTAATTGTTTTTTTTCCTTCATCACCATCCAGATATATATCTAATTTTGCTTCTTTGATTTTCTGCATCTAGGAAGCTTTAGTTATATATTAATATTAGATGAATTATTATGATTTTGAGTTCTTATTTGGCACTTATGATGACTAGTGATAAAGCATTATTTTATGATTTATCTTGTGCTAATTTGAGTGATTTTTATCAAGTCTTTGCTCACTTATTCATATGATTTGCATGGTTTTACAAATCCTTCCTTATTCTGTGATATAGTTGAAAGCATGTTTCCTAGACCTTTAAACTGTTAATTTTGAATACCCTTTATTACCATTTGATGCCGTGATTTGTGTGTTAAGCATTTTCAGGCTTTATAGGGCAGGAATGGCTTAGAGGATGGAAAGGAAACATGCAAAAGTGGAAGGAACGCGAGAAAATGAAGTTTTGGGAAACTGGCAGCGACGCGCACGCATGGACGACGCACACGCGTGCCTAGCGCAGAAGACGAGCAACGCGTACGCGTGACTGACGCGTACGCGTGAAAAGGAATTTCGCCAAGTGACGCGCACGCGTGACCTATGCGTACGCGTGACATGCGCCACGTGCAGAAAGTTGCAGAAAGCACTGGGGGCGATTTCTGGGCTCCGTTTTGGCCCAATTCCAAGCCCAAGAACACATAATAGAGGCTGGAGAATGGGGTAATCATTGATCATTCAATCATTCATTCATTATTCACAATTTTAGGTTTTTAGATGTAGTTTCTAGAGAGAGAGGTTCTTCCTCTCTCTAGGTTTTAGGATTTAGGATTTCTCTTAGGTTAGGTTTACTTCTTCTCCATTCCAGGTTCAATGTTCCTTTAATTTAGTTTCTCTTCTACTTTTATTTATTCTAGTACTTTGGTTTATATATTTCTCTTGTTAATTACTTATGTTGCCAAATTGGTTTATGAACTCTTCATGTTAGATTTGAATTTTTATTTAATGCAATTTGAGGTATTTCAGATTTATGATTTTAATTTAGCTTTTTACGTTCTTAGCTTGAATTGATTAATTGGTGACACTTGAGTTATCAAACTCCTTTGTTGATTGATAATTGGAATGCTGGTTGATTTGGATCCCTCTAAAGCTAGTCTTTCCTTAGGAGTTGACTAGGACTTGAGGAATCAAATTAATTAGTCCACTTGACTTTCCTTTATTTAGTAACAGTTAACTAAGTGGGAGTAATAAACAATTCTCATCACAATTGATAAAGATGACTAGGATAGGATTTCCAGTTCTCATGCCTTGCTAAGAGCTTTATTAGTTATTACTTTAATTCTTGCAATTTACTTTTCTTGTTCCTTATTCAAAAACCCCAAAAAGATACCGTTCCATAACCAATAATAAATCATACTTCCCTGCAATTTCTTGAGAGATGACCCGAGGTTTAAATACTTTGGTTATCAATTTTATTAGGGGTTTGTTACTTGTGACAACCAAATTTTTGTACGAAAGGATTCTTTGTTGGTTTAGAAACTATACTTTCAACGAGAACTTATTTGTGAATTCTTTACTAGCAAAAAATCCGTTCGTCAAAAAATGGCGCCGTTGCCGGGAAATTGCAAATGTGTGCCTTATTATTGGTTATTGTAAATATTTGTTTTTTCGTTTTTTTATTAGTGTTTCTAGTTTTAGGAGTTTATTTTCATTAATTTTTATTTGTTTTTGTTTTTAATTTTTTTATTAGCTTCTATGAATTCTCACCCATGTCGCTATGAGTTTGGTTCCAATGTTGTTGTAGGGAATGGGCGCTATAATACGAACATGCATCAAGGTTGGAATAATCAAATATGGGAGGAGCCACGAGGATTTGATCAACCCTCTTGGCAACAACCCCCTCCAATGTGCTATCACCAACAACCACCTTATGATGCATACCAAGACAATAGTTATGGTGGACCTCTTTGTGACAACCAACCTCCACCAAATTACTATAGTCAAGAGCCATTCCGAGATGCGTACCAAGATGAGGGATATGGTGGACCCCCTTGTAGTTACCAACAAGCCCCACCATATGCTTATGAATCATCTCCTCAACATAGCTTTGAACCACCAAACACCCCCATTCCAACACAATTACTCCCAAGAACCACCACCTCCATATACACCATCTCCTTATCTTTATCAAGAAGAACTACCTTCCTATCATGAACCATTCTTCCCATGCGATGAACCCGTCCAACCACCCCAATCCCCAATGAATAAAACCATTGGTATACTTCTTCAAGGGCAAGAAAGGATGGCTGAGAAGGTACTAGAATTCACGGCTGCCTTGACCGAGGTAGTAAATCGATTAGCCTCCCAATGGTTGGACACTTAAGGAACTCCCATAGCTTCATGTGGAGAATCTAATGAAGAATGTAGCATGAAGGAGACACTAGAAACTCTAGTGGACAATGAGGAATGTGGCTTTGTATTGGGACAATTGGAGGAAGCCGTAATCATCAAGGAAAAAGAAGTGGTTGAAGACCTAGGAGATGTTGAACCTCCATGGGAATCGAGAGCTGTAGAGAATTCCGCCCAGAAGTTTGAAATTGATGCTCAGGAGGATAGTGCACAACCTCCAAGGCATATGCCTTATGAAGAATTGGACGGAACATATCAAGAAGCAAGTTCCCTTGGCAATGATGATCATGAATCAAGCTCTTCTAGTGATAAACTCGCATCCGTAGTTGAACTCCTTGAGCTTGAGGAACCTTCCCCAAGTGAATATGAAGATGATGTAGAGGTAGACTTTTCTCAACCTCCAACTTACGACTTGAGTGATGGGGAAGAAGTCGAAGACTTTGACCAAGATGCGGTTGCAGTTGAAGAGGTTTGCAAGGAGGTGGAAGAATTCACAGAAGAGTACAAAGGAGTGGAGCCTGAAAGACCACTGGAAGCACCTCTCCCAAGGCCATTACCACCCAATACAAACTTCAAGTGGGTAAAATCCTTAGCCTTTATCTTTGCTTTCCCGCTTGAATACGGTTTGCTTGAAATAGATGGCCAGCTTAGAGCTCTCTGTGGCTTTAATAGTAAGAGCGAGATGGTTGGTAATAGGAGTTGGCATGCAAGGTTCAATATGGTTCCACGCTCCAAATTGAAGTACAAGGATTGGTATCGAGCTCAATTGAATGGGTCTTGGAAGATGTTTGGGTATCTCAGTGAAAATTCCGATTGCACACTACCCGGTTGGAACAATATAGATCGAAGCAAAGACGGGTACAAAAGCAAGGTTTGGGATCCTGGAACTCATTCTGATAATCAACACTCTTGGAGCTTGGTCACTTGCTTTAACTTGCTCGAAGGCTTTATGTGCCTAGTTTGGGACCCCGAAGGCCATTGGAATTACAAACGTTGGTGGAAATTTCTAGATGAGTTCAAGCATAAGCCACCATGACAGGGAGCTCACCAGATGTCCAACTTAAGGACTTTAACTAAAAGTGCTAGGTGGGAGACAACCTACCATGGTAAGATCGTTCTTTTTCAGTCTTAGTTTTATTTTGTTTTGTTTTACTCTTAGTTTTATTTTATTCTATTCTTCTTAGTATTCGTTCATAATGCCTGCATCAGCATCTGCATTCTGCATTCTGCATACTACATAAAAAAAGGGGCACACCACACGTGCACGTAGGCCACGCGTGGGCGTCGATCCCAAATCGGCGTCTCCATCCAACGACCAGAAAGTTGGGCTGGAATCGTGCGGCTGGTGTGCTGTAAGCACAAATTGGCCCACGCGTGCGCGTCCATGATGCGTACGCGTCACTTTCATTTTAGCATACCACGCGCGTCGCATGCAAATTTTTGCCCCCTCAAATGGAACAGAGAGTTGCGCCAAAATGACGCTGGACTCGTGCGTTTAGCACAATTCCGGTCGACGCGTATGCGTGCCTCACGCGTACGTGTCATCTCCAATTATTCCTTCTCATGCGTCCGCATACATGACGCGGACGCTTCAATGGATTTTTGCCTCATCCACGCTCTCGCGTGACCCACGCGTACGCGTGGATTTGAATTTTACTAACCCCCTGACGCGAAAACCCTAGACCCCTCGCGTGCCTTTTTTCCCCCTCCCCCTCTCTTCTCCAATGTCCCCTTCTCTTTTCCTCCCTCCAACCCTCCATCTCCAACCACCACCAGCCTCCCACCGCGGCCACCACCGGCGAAACCAGAACCGCCACCGACGCCGTTCGCCCCTCCCTTCCCTCCTTTCTTCTTCTCTTCTCTTCCTCTCCCCTTTTCAACCCCCACCCCGACCCTCACTGCCGCGCCTCTGCCGCGCCGCCCTCCGCCACCGCAAGGATCGTCGCCGCCACCATTACTAGGCGGCGCCACTGTCTTCCTCCCTTTTTCCACTTTCCAGCACCCTTCTCTTCTACCCTGTTCCAGGTTCCCATGCTTCCATGGCTCTGTCTCCTCCTTACTTTAATTAATTTTTGTTTGTTAATTCTAGCTAGTTAATTATTTACTCTAAATGTTAGGCTTAGATAGAAATACATGTTGTTAGGTAGCTAGGTTATGGTTAGATGATTCTAGGTCTGATAAGTGCTTCGTTCCTGCTAACTGAATTATCTGATTTCACAATTGCCTTGCTGTTTGAATTAGTCAGATATGCTGTGCCCTTTGCTGAATTATTACTGATGCTATGTCATCTTTCATTGTTTGCTTTTGTGCTAAACTGGTTTCTTGTTGTTGCTGAGTATTATCTGAAATTGTCACGCTCCCATCTGAATCGATTTGATTACTTGATAATTGGATTCTTCATGTCTGATTTTAGTAGAATTCAAATCTGAGTTAGTATTGCTATTCGATTCTTGTTACAAGATTGATCTTCATTATTAATTCAGTGAATTTACTTCCTTGAATACATATCTCTTGCTATTGCTTGCTTTCTAAATTTGATGAGGCTAGGCTAATTGCATATACATGCCTATTGCTGTTTTGGATTGGCTCAATTGCTACATTCTTCTGAACTTACATATGATTTTAATGCTTGTCATGGTTACTGCTTTCATAAGAAACCCAAACTGCTAAACTGAGTTTAGGCCTAACCTGCTACTTTCTTCTGTTTTCTAATGTCTAAGTCACATGAGTTACCTTGTTCTTCATGCTGTTACCTTATATCAATATTCATGTGCTAACTGGCAATGCTGGCTTATTGCATGATTTCTGTTGCTGTTTTTCTGAAATTTCCTTTGTTTCATCAAGTGCTCCATTTCAATTTCCATTTCAATCCTGCACTTGTATCTTTAAACTCAGTCATGCTTGATTGTTGCTTACCTTAGTCTAATGCTGCTATTTTGGTTGATATTCTGCCTTGAGTCTATCTGGATTGAAAATTCTGCTCAATGCCATTTTACTTGCTATTTTGGTACAACTTGTTCTGCGATTCATATAAGCTGCTAATTCTGTTTGAAATTGTTGTTGCTTGCTTTGATTATTCTGCTGTTTGATTTTCCGGGAACGCTTCTTTTACTCCCAGAATGCTGCCCAATTTTTTCTGAAACACTATTTTACTTAACTTCCACTCATAAATTAACTTTCATCCTTTTGACATTGTGACTTACTTGGTTTACATGAAAGCCATTTCATGAGATGTTGGGCTAGCATTTCCGTTCCAATTGGTTCCCTTCTTCATTGAATTGCATTGTTGATGATATTATTTCCCTTTGTGCTTTCTTTACTACCTGAATTATCATCAATAATCCACATTCTTTGCCTGAAAGTGAGTTGCTTGTTCTTTAAACTTGTGAACTTCTGTTAACTAGGAACTCCAGTACCATGCCACTAATTTTAACTTACATTTTTAAATCTTGACTTCCTTACTTCTCTCTTAGTTTTACACTAACTCCTTTCACTCCTTTCAAGGCATGTTGATTGTTGTTCCTTGCTAAAACAAGCATCCTGCATTTCATTTAATAGTTTTTGGATTTTGATTTTTACTTGAATTCTTTGAATTTTATCTTGCAATTCAGTCCAAAATTCTATATCTTTCTAACTCACTTCACGCTTTGGCTTTCATTCCTCTTTTGCCCATCTACTGCTTATATTGCTTGCATACTATTTGCCTTCCTATTTTTCTACTTTAGTTTGATAAATTGTATCCTGAAATTTCTGTTTTTCAGGATGTCTGATCCAAAAGGAAAGGGTAAGGCTAAGGCCACCACGGGTAAGAGGAAAAGAGGCCAATCATCTATGGCTCTATTAGATATTCTGCATGATGATTCCTGGTGTGAGAAGAACTTCACTCTGCAGGAAAAAGCAGATCAAATAGTGCCTGCGACTGATCCAATCAAGTTTGCAAATCACTACTGTGAACTGAAATATGAGGTCTTTGCGACTAAGAGGCACCTATATTTGGAAAAGACCGTCAGAATACCTAATGAATTACAACAGTACACTACAGAGCAGATCAAACAGAGAGGCTGGTTCTTTCTAGAAAGGAATTCGACTGAGGTTAATGCATCCTGGGTTCGGGAATTCTACTGCAACTATTACAAGACGACCCTGGATGCAGTACAGCTAAGAGGGAAACAGATTTTAGTTACTGACGAGGCCATTGAGGATATCCTCCATTTCCAGCCTAAATCAGACGAGCCAGATGGTTATCAGAAGGCTGAAGAATCCATGAGGTTTATGAGCTTTGACTGGGATGCTGTGAGGTGCACCATAGCCATTGATCCTGCTGTTCCCTGGGTTATGGGTAAGTCGACGGTAAATCCAAAGGGCAACAAAATCATATATCTTAATGATGAGGCTCGGCTATGACAACAAATCCTGAGCAACTATGTCATGCCGAGCACTCACGAGACTGAGGTGCCAGCTGCTATGATAATTCTCATCTGGTGTGTTATGGAAGGCAAGGACCTGTACCTTCCATGGTTCATCCGACAGTACATGGCTAGGGTTCACGTTTGAGGCACTCTATCATTCCCCTATCTAATTACCCAGATGGGCCGCCGGGCTGACGTACCCTGGGAGCCTGAGGATGAGAAGCCCCCAGCTGCCGACTGCAGGAAGATCATCCCACACGGCAAGAGGTTCGAAGCTCTGGGCCACAGACCTCCTTCTCTTACTGCTTCCGCTGACGCAACCACATCCTCTGCAGCCCTTCAGCACCTACTGCACCCCCCACATCCACAGCACCATCACCCGCTTCACAGCCCATCTACCACCTAGTGCATCGCCTCTTTGAGCGCCTGGATCAGATGGAGCGCCGCAACCAGTGGCGTTATGAGCGGTCTAAGCGTCGCAGTAAGCAACGCTATGAGCATCTGAAGCTGATGATCAGGTCGGGCTATGCTAACATTCCCTCCGAGTCTGACACACCATCGGAGCCCTCTGAGGAGGAGGCGGATGAGCAGGAGGAGGATGCACAGGCAGAGGATCAGCACCAGGAGTCCCAGCACGATGAGCCTCAGCTTGAGCAGTCTGCAGAGTCCCAGGCCCCTATACAGGCAGAGCCACAAGCTCCTACACTACCAGAGCCCACAGAGCCAGCAGCCACACACCCCTCAGGTGGTGACGACCCTTCACACCTGGCTTGACTGAGCATCGAGGACGATGCTATGATATAAGTGTGGGGAGGTCGCCATCTTTGGCGGATCTTATTTTGGTGAACTATTTTAGACCTTTTCATCCTATTTTGCTTCATTTTGTATTTTTTTTTTATTTTACTTTATTTTATTTTATCTTATTTTCCTTTCAGTGCTTGCACATTTTCTTTTACTGTATTTCTGTTCATTTCTACTTTATTACATTTTGCACTTTGAGTTGTATATGTCTTAGATATTTAGCTTAAAATTGCACTCTTAGTTTATTTATAGAAAAATATGGATTATTGAGTTTAGTTTATCCTTTTAGCATATAAGAATGGTTTGATTGAAAATAGAGAGTAAACTAGAAATCTTAAGTTTTTCATAATCACAACAATCCAAGGAATATATTTATTTTTAGAAAAGCCATTTAAAGATTCACATTGATGTGAGTTGAAACTCTGTATCCTTACTTGTATGATATACATGACTGATATATGGTTTTTGAGCAAAAGAACACACAACCTGTGAGATTTGAGCTTAATTACATAGTTACATTATTTAGCCATAATATTTTATTCTTGTGTGTTTTCTTTTCTAAATTTGCAATCTTTACTTTTGTTCCATTCTATATGTCCAATGTTTAGTGTGTTTACATGCTTGCATATGATTGAGGCCATTATTTTATTAAGCTCACTTATCCCAATTAACCTATCCTTTCAATCACCTTTGTTAGCCACTTTGAGCCTTTTAATCCCCATTTATTCTGTATTTTACCACATCACTAGGCTTAAGCAGAAAAACAAAGTAATTACCTCAAATTAAATCTTTGGTTAGCTTAAGATAGAGATTGTGTATCAATTAAATGTGGGAAACCGTAGGAAGTTGGGTTGATAGAAAACTGTTGAATTGACAAATTATTTGGAATTTGGGTGCATGCTCATGTGAAACCAAAATAATTAAAATACCATGTGCATTGATATGATATGTTTATAAAAAAAAATCCCTATAATTAAATAAATAAATAAGGGGACAAAATTACCCCAGTATTAAGTTTAGTAAAAGATCAATGCATATGTAATAAAATTAAAAATAATTTGGTACATGAGTGTGTAATGAGAAAGTGGGAATTATGGGTAGCTAGGCATAACTTTAGAAGTATATAGAGTGTGTGTATAGGTGAGAGCTCAGGTTAATTAAGGATTCAATTTATAGCTCACTTAGCCATATATATACCCTCACCTTTACCTTAGCCCCATTACAACCTTGAAAAGACCTCATGATGTTTGCATTTGTGCATTAAATATTTGTTGATTGGTTAGATGAAGAATAAAGTCTTAGAAAGAATGACTAGAGAAGAGTAGAGAGATCAACCCCAAACACTGAGTGATTAGAGTGCATATACAAATCCAGTGAGGGTTCAATAGCTCATCTCCATATATCCATGTTTGATCACTGTTTGTCTTGCAAGTTTTTGAACTCTTTTGATTAACTCAAGTCAATTGTGAATGTGTTTTAATATGATTTAGCCCTTGGTTGTGCATATATGATTCCTTGAAAATCTGACTCAATTTAACCACATGTAAGCTTTATATATATATATATATATATATAGTTGGATAGTAATTAGAATTGCATGATTCATATAGGTAGCTTGCATTTAAATAGATTGCATTGCATAGATTCCACAATTCTGCCTTCACTCTTTTTCAGTTTCTCTTAAGTTGAGCATGAGGACATGCTAATGTTTAAGTGTGGGGAGATTGATAAACCACTATTTTATGGTTTATCTTGTGCTAATTTGAGTGGTTTTTATCAAGTCTTTGCTCACTTATTCATATGATTTGCATGGTTTTACAAATCCTTCCTTATTCTGTGATATAGTTGAAAACATGTTTCCTAGACCTTTAAACTGTTAATTTTGAATACCCTTTATTAACATTCGATACCGTGATTTGTGTGTTAAGCATTTTCAGGTTTTATAGGGCAGGAATGGCTTAGAGGACGGAAAGGAAACATGCAAAAGTGGAAGGAACACGAGAAAATGAAGTTTTGGGAAACTGGCAGCGACGCGCACGCATGAACGACGCGCACGCGTGCCTAGCGCAGAAGACGAGCGACGCGTACGCGTGACTGACGCATACGCGTGAAAAGGAATTTCGCCAAGTGACGCGCACTCGTGACCTACGCGTATGCGTGACATGCGCCACGTGCAGAAAGTTGCAGAAAGCGCTGGGGGCAATTTCTAGGCTCCCTTTTGGCCCAATTCCAAGCCCAAGAACACAAAATAGAGGCTGGCGAATGGGGAATCATTGATCATTAAATCATTCGTTCATTATTCACAATTTTAGGTTTTTAGATGTAGTTTCTAGAGAGTGAGGTTCTCTCCTCTCTCTAGGTTTTAGGATTTAGGATTTCTCTTAGGTTAGGTTTACTTCTTCTCCATTCCAGGTTTAATGTTCCTTTAATTTAGTTTCTCTTCTACTTTTATTTATTCTAGTACTTTGGTTTATATATTTCTCTTGTTAATTACTTATGTTGCCAAATTGGTTTATGAACTCTTCATGTTAGATTTGAATTTCTATTTAATGCAATTTGAGGTATTTCAGATTTATGATTTTAATTTAGCTTTTTACGTTCTTAGCTTGAATTGATTAATTGGTGACACTTGAGTTATCAAACTCCTTTGTTGATTGATAATTGGAATGCTGGTTGATTTGGATCCCTCTAAAGCTAGTCTTTCCTTAGGAGTTGACTAGGACTTGAGGAATCAAATTAATTAGTCCACTTGACTTTCCTTTATTTAGTAAGGGTTAACTAAGTGAGAGTAATGAACAATTCTCATCACAATTAATAAGGATAACTAGGATAGGATTTCCAGTTCTCATGCCTTGCTAAGAGCTTTATTAGTTATTACTTTAATTCTTGCAATTTACTTTTCTTGTTCGTTATTCAAAAACCCCAAAAAGATACCGTTCCATAACCAATAATAAATCATACTTCCCTGCAATTTCTTGAGAGATGACCCGAGGTTTAAATACTTCGGTTATCAATTTTATTAGGGGTTTGTTACTTGTGACAACTAAATTTTTGTACGAAAGGATTCTTTGTTGGTTTTGAAACTATACTTTCAACGAGAACTTATTTGTGAATTCTTTACTAGCAAAAAATCCGTTCGTCAACTAGCTAGTTTCTTGGTCCAGTATTGTACTCTTTATTATTAATTTTTTTCTATTCTGATTTTGTTTTGTTTTTTAGTATCTACAATTTAAATATATCAATTATCAGTGTCACTATTGTGTTTTGAACAGAAGAGATGGATAGCCATATAGCTTCAATTCTTAGCCTCACTACTGTTGTTCTTGTTTCTGTTGCTGGAAACAATATAATTTAGAGTTGTTTTTGTTGTTGTTGTTTCATAAAATTATTATGTTTCACAATTTGTTGTTGTTGCATAAATGCTGGAAACAATATTTTTGAACAAGTTTGAATGCTGATTTTGTTGCTGGAAACTTTTTTTGGTGCTGTTGACGAGTTTGAATGCTGATTTTTCAATAAAATTTCTGTATTTGTTATTCATTGTTATGTTTATATATATGTAGCCAACAATCAATGAACAGCCCAATGAACCGAGGCCTGAAGTTGGAGGTGAAAATGTTGAGTCCGTGGTATGTTCTTCAACGGATAGTGGTATGTAGACCAAACCCCCGCCCCATCCTAGATCAAAGAAGAGGAAGGTTGATTCAACTAATGTGGGTGCAACTCTGGGAGAAACTCCTACAAATCCAGCTCCAAGCACTGTGGAAACTGATGAAGAGAATGGCAAGGATGATCCCAATGAAGGTAACAGAAAACCTTCTAGACCTAGATCTTGGACTTGGAAACACTTTACAAAGGATCCTAAGTCCAAGGCATCACATCCTAGGGCTAAATATAATTGGTGTGGTGCATCATATGCATGTGACTCTCATAGAAATGGTACAACTAATATGCGATATCATTTGTTGAATGAATGTAAAAAATTTCTTAGGGACTCGGGTGACCCTAGTCAAACAATCCTTACCTTTCAACCAAAAAAAGAGGGTGAAGGGGAATTTACTGCAGTTACTTTTGATGCTGAAATGTGTAGAAAAGTCCTTGCTAGGATGATAATTGTTGATGAGCTACCATTCAAGTTTGTTGAGGGAGAAAGATTCAGATTCTATATGAGTATTGTGCAACCTAGATTTCCACTTCGGGGAAAGATTACTATTGCTAAGAATTGTTGGAATCTTTATATTAGTGAGAAGAATAGGTTGAAAACTGTGTTCAAACAACCAAATGAATTTGTCTGTTTAACTACTTATTGTTGGACTTCTGTGCAAAATCTAAATTATATGTGTCTCACTGCTCATTACATTGATCATGATTGGAAATTGCAAAAAAGAATTATCAATTTTTGTCTTATTAAAAAGCACAAAGGAGAAATAATTGGTAGAAAAATTGAGAGATGTATTTTAGGGTGGGGGATATCTAGAGTGTTCACAATTACTATTGATAATGCTAGTTCTAATGATACTGTAATATCTTATCTAAGAACTAGAATGGAGGATTGAAATTTACATCCTTTGAATGGAGAGCATTTGCATGTTAGGTGTTGTGCACATATTCTTAATCTTGTTAATGATGGATTGAAAGAGATGCATGAATCTATTAGCAAGATAAGAAATGCTATTAGATATGTGCGTGCTTCCCCTAGTCGCAAGAATAAGTTCAAAAATTTCATTAAGAAAGCTAGGATACAAGACAAGTGTACTGTTCAACTTGATGTTCCCACTAGATAGAACTCTACATACACCATGCTTGAAAGTGGTTTGAAGTTTCAAAAGGCATTCAAGAGGTTAGGGGAGAGAGATACAGAATATGCTCTAATGCAAGGAGGTATTCCGAGGAATCTTGATTGGGACAATGCAAAACACTTTATGGAATTCTTGAAAAATTTTCATGATGTTACAAAGAGTGTGTGTGGTAGTTTGCTTGTGACTTCTTCTCAATATTTTCATGAGTTTTGTAAGATCTTACGAGTGTTCAAGGCTTCTTGTGGTAGTCAAGATCCATTACTTGGGAGTATGGCTGAGAGGATGAAGCTTAAGTATGACAATTACTGGGGTAACAAAAAAATATATCAATATGATAATTTTTGTTGCTGTGGTTCTTGATCCTAGATACAATTTAAAGTTTGTGAACTTTAGCTTTGAAAAGGTATATGATAAGGATGATGCTGATTTTTTGGATGCAAAAGTGAAAGAGACCTTCTCCAAGATGTTTGAATGCTATGTGAATGAAAATAATGGGGGTAGATATTTTACTTCAGCAACAACGGATGGTGCATTAGATGTGGGAGTACCTGATGGCGACATGGCTGGTGATTTTTTCAAGGAGGTACATTTTCATGAGATCATCAACAAGAATGAGGTGGATTTGTATTTGATGGATGGTTTAGAGAAGTCTCGTGATCAAAATACTTTTGGCATATTGAATTGGTGGAAGGTGAATTCTAACAAGTATCCTATCTTATCCCAAATAGCTAGAGATGTCTTAACAATGCCAATCTCGACTGTTGATTCAGAATCGGCTTTTAGCACTGTTGGAAGAGTGCTTAACAACTATAGGAGTTCTTTAACTCCAAAGACAGTTGAGGCATTGATTTGCATACAAAATTGACTTCGTGCTTCTCCAATAACAACTGATTTTGAGGAGCTCATTGAGGAGTTTGAGAAACTTGAATTAGGTATGCAAAAAAGAAATTTGAAGTTCCTTTCATAGTTTATGTTTATAATTTATAATCTATATTATGTTTATGTTTATAATCTATATTGATTTCTTTGTTTTGTTTTTGTAGAAATTACACCAACCGGAGAAGTTGATGATGAATCTGGTGTGGATTCAGATTAAGCATCGTGGTTGTTTTGGTTTTTATTAAGTTTTAAAGTGCCTGTTTCGGTCTTTAGTATGTTTTAAAGTGTGTTTGTTTTTATTGTTTGCTAGACATTTTTAATTGTCTTTGTTTTTATGTTTAATTATTGGGACAAGTTGAAATTGTATTAAGTTTGGATATGATATACTCTTGTTATTTTATTTTATTAAGGGTTTTAAACTTCATTTTATGGTGATTTAAATTCTAATTATTAGGTTTTAAAAAACAAAAAACCGATCAAATCAAATCGTTGTTGGTTTGGTTCGGTACGGTTGTCCAGAAAGCAAGAAATTGAACGGTTGACATTACTATAGAACCGAACAGGTTGGTTCGGTTGGTTTCGGTCTAAAACCAAACCAAACCGAACCGATTACACCCCTGGTATTATTATTAGTGTTGTTACTAGTATTATTCTTCTTGTTATTATTATTTATATTCTTATTAGTATTGAGGCTCGTATTATTGTTATTATTACTATCATTGTTATTATTTATATTGTTATTAATTAGTAATATTAATATTAATGTTATTATTATTATAATAGTTATTATTATTATTAATAGAATAGTATTTTGATTTATTTTGTTTTATTATTGTGGCAACTTCCATTGTTGTTGCAGATGGTGAATTCGTCGTTGAAATGGAGTTTAATTCTAGAGAGGCTGTTATTGCTGCATTTAAAGAGTATACCTTCCGAAGAGACGTCGATTACAAGGTGTATGAATAAGAATCAATGATATTCTATGCTAAACACGTATAATACGAAACAAGCTAGAATTGGCTTATCATAGTTAGTCTTATAAAAAGATAGTACTATTGGGTGATAAAGAGGTACAACGGTAGTCACACATGCACCAAAAAAGCCATCTTTCAATATCATGCTAAACTAGAATCTAATACAATTGCAGAAACGATAAAGTCATTGGTTGAAGCCAACCCGTCCATAAAGGTGAAATCTGTCATTACTAAGATGCAGTTGAAGTTCAACTATACGATAAGTTATCGCAAAGCATGGTTGGCCAAGCAAAAGACAGTTGAAAAAATATTCGGTGGGTGGGAAGCTTCTTCTGAAGCTTTGTGTTGCAAAAGCAGTTGTTGAGTACAAAACTGCATATGGCTACCAAGGGATGAGCTAGTTGAGGATCTTCGAATTCTGATGTGAGCAATCCGCTGGTCCAGGTTGATGGCATACATTTGTATGGAAAGCATAAAAGGGGCTATTTTAATTGCAATATCACAAGATGTCAATGAAAATATCGTGCCTCTTACATTTGTCCTAGTTGAGGGTGAGACTACTGATTTCTGACACTTTTTTCTTAACCATTTGTGAACACATGTGGTTAATCGAGATGCTGTTGCTCTTATCTCTGATCGATACGAGTCAATTGTCTCAACTGTGGGTTGTAGTAATGAAGCTTGGTAATATCTGAGAGTTATTCACATGTTTTGCATCAAACACATGGTATCCAACTTCTTGAGGAAGTTCAAGGTGCCGCATATGCAGAAGCTGATTGTTAACATATGCTATTCTAGAACAATACGTGAATTCAATATGTGTTACCAGAGATTATGTGAGCAGGGCGTAGCTTACGAACAGTGGCTTGATAATATTTTGCGGTCACAGTATACCTTGGCATATGATGATGGACATCGTTGGGGCCATATGACCCCTAACCTAGCAGAGTGCATTAACGGAGTATTAAAAAGGGCATGCAACCTTCTCATCACAACCCTTGTTAAGGCAACTTTTTACAGACTGAATGCATTGTTCACAAAGAAGAGGGCTGAGACTGAGACTCATATACATGCAAGTAGGGGTGTAAGTTATCAAACCGGACCGAAATTTATCACAAAATCGAACCGAAATTTACAACAACCGAATGAAAAATCGAAAAAACCGGTTTACAGTGAATTACTATAATGCTTCAACTTATGTCCCTATTTATACATGTGCAAGATTTAACTTTTTCAAATGTTGGAAATCTTGCACTGTTTATTCTTTAATGTTTCTATCACCCAAAAGAACTTGGAGGAATAAACCATGCTGAGTAGACACTAAATGAACATCCATATTGTAACACTCCCCCTTGGATGTCCATTTAGGATTATGCCTCATTAAAACCTTACTAAAGAAAAACCCAATGTAAAAAAACATTAGTGAAGGAAAAAGAGTACAATATCCTTTGTGATGGGGACTGCCTCATTAAAAACCTTGTCAAGAAAAACCCAATGAGAAAAAACCTGACCAAGGGAAAAAGAGTACAGTCTCTCCCTCTTGTCGGCATTATTTAATATCTTGAAATCGGCGCATCCCAATCTGATGTACCAATCTTTCAAAAGAGGATTTGGAAGTGACTTTGTGAATAAATCTGCCAGATTATCGCTTGAGCGGATCTATTGGACATCAATTGTTCCTTGATTTTGAAGATTATGAATGAAGAAGAATTTGGGAGAAATATGCTTTATTCTATCACCTTTTATATATCCGCCTTTAAGTTGAGCAATGCATGATGTATTATCTTCAAACAAGATAGTTGGAGCTATCTTACGATCAATTAGTCCACATGATGATAGAATATATTGGATCAAACTCCTGAGCCAAAAACACTCACGACTTGCTTCATATATCGCTAGTATTTCAGCATGATTAGAGGAGGTTGCTACTATCGTCTGTTTCGTGGACCTCCATGATATAGCTGTATCACCATATATGAATAGGTATCCTATTTGAGATATTCCTTTGTGTGAATTAGACAAGTATCCAAAATCTGCATAGCCAACTAATTGTGACTTGGATCCATATGGATAAAACAATCCCATATCAACCGTTCCGTGAAGATATCGAAAGATTTATTTGATTCCATTCCAATGCCTTCTGGTTGGAGAGGAACTATACCTTGCTAATAAATTCACAGCAAATGATATATCGGGTCGTGTATTATTAGCAAGATACATTAGCGCTCCAATGGCACTAAGATATGGTGTAATAGCCCAGACCACCCGCTAGCACGATATTGTCCGCTTTGGCACACAAGGCCTCACGGTTTTGCCTTTGACGATAGGGATGATAGCCGAAGCCCCCCACACTCACTCGTCAAAACGCGTCATGCTAGGGAGAGGTATCCACACCCTTATAAGGCATGCTTCATTCCCCTCCCCAACCGATGTGGGACCTTACAATCCACCCCCCTAAGGGAGCCCAGCGCCCTCGCTGGCACATCGATCCGGGCTCCAGCTCTAATTTCATCTGTAACAACCCAGACCACCCGCTAGCACGATATTGTCCGCTTTGGCACACAAGGGCTCATGGTTTGCTTTTGACGATAGGGATGATAGCCGAAGCCCCCCACACTCACTCATCAAAACGCGTCATGCTAGGGAGAGGTATCCACACCCTTATAAGGCATGCTTCGTTCCCCTCCCCAACCGATGTGGGACCTTACATATGGTACTTCAGGACCAATGATATCTTCATTTTCTTCTTTAGGACAGAATTGATCCTTTTCCACATCCAAAGACCTTACAATCATTGGGATATTTAATGGATGTAACTTATCCATATAAAATCTCTTCAAGATCTTTTCTGTGTATGTTGTTTGATGAATAAAGATCCCATTTTTTGTATACTCAATTTGTAGGTCGAGACAAAATTTAGTCTTTCCAATATCTTTCATTTCAAACTCTTCTTTCAGAGCTTTTATAATTATTAGAATCTCTTCAAGGGTTCTAATAATATTTAAATCATCAACGTACACAGCAATTATAATGAATCCAGATGCAGATTTCTTTATGAAAACATATGGATAGATATCATCATTCTTAAATCCATTTTTGGCCAGATACTCAGTAAGACGATTATACCACATTCGACTAGATTGCTTTAGACCATATAAAGATCTTTGCAATTTGACTGAATATAACCCCTGTGAATATTCATTGGATGATTTAGATATCTTTAATCCTTCATGGACTTTCATATAGATATCACGATCTAATGAGCCGTATAAGTAGGTTGTTACCACATCCATTAAATACATATGTAGTTTATGGTATGCGGATAAACGGACCAAATAATGTAATGTTATTGCATCCACTACAGGAAAATATGTTTCTTCATAATCTATACGGAGCGGACCTTTGTGAAAAATCTTGTGCCACAAGTCGAGCTTTGTAGTGCACAACTTCATTTTTCTCATTTAGTTTTCTTACAAATACTCATCTGTATCCAACAGGTTTCACATCTTCTGGTGTATGGACTACAGGTCCAAAGACTTCACGTTTTGTAAGTCAGTTTAACTCAGCTTTCATAGCTTCTTCCCATTTTGGCCAATCATTCCTTTGTCGACACTCTTCGACTGTTCTTAGCTCAAGATCCTTACTTTCATGCATGATATTTAATGCCACATTATATGCAAATATTTCATTGACAATTGTCTTATTCCAGTCCCATTTTTTTCTGTAAAGACATAATTTATCGAGATCTCGTTATTTTCACAATTTTCAGGTACCTGAACGTCTTCTAACATCAAAAATATATCAGAATTTTGGACAATACAAGCGTCTTTACGATGTCTTTATCTTTTTCAACAAGAATAGTATTTACCTTTTTTCTTCTCTATCTTTTTCTAGTGACTTTGCATTCAAATTGTTGAGTTTAATCAAGATTTAATTATCTTTAGCCACTATGAATGCTACTTTGAGTTGTTTGCAATTTCTATTTATTTTCGGTAGCATTCGGATGGATTTGATGGAGTTTTGTAGCAGAAAAGGAAGAAAGTGAATGATGCTGTCAACTCCGACCTTCTTGCACTCAAACAGAAATAGCGTGAGCTACGAAGGTCCAATTGACGTGATTTTAGCGGCATTGGAAAGCTAAATTCCAGAGATTTTCAACGATATATAATAGTATACCCTTTTTTCTATTTCGTATGGACCACTTCACGCCAAACTTGAGGAAGCTCAAGTTTGGCGCCAGCTCAAGGAAGCTTGCTGCCATCTCCACGCCGAACTTGAGTTTACTCAAGTTCGGTGCCAACTCAAAGGATCCAAGGAGAATTCACGCTGCTATCTCCATGTCGAACTTGAGTTTACTCAAGTGAACTTGAGTTTACTTAAGTTCGACGCCAAATCAAAGGATTCCAAAGGGAAGCTACGCACAACCTTCACGCCAAACTTGGATCCTTCCAAGTTTGGCGCCAACCCTAATGAAGCCAGTGGTCCCCAACCTCGTCCAAAGGCTCGCACAAATAATTCATTTGGTTTTGATTTAAATTTTATTTTATTTATAATTAGGAAAAGATATTATTTAGTTTAGGAAATATATTTTACATTTATTATGATTAGATATAAAAGAAAAAAGAATCAGCCCTTCAAGCTCCGCTCTTCTCTTCTCTGACCTCATTCCGTAATTTACAGTTTTTCAGAATCCTTGTTTTCTCTCTGAACCATGAGCAGCTAAACCTCCACTGTTAAGGTTAGGAGCTCTGTCTATTGTATGGATTGATTCTATTATTTTTCTATTTTAATTCATGTACTGATTTATATTTCAAGAATTATTTTTGTTCTTTATTTTATGAATCTAGGTAGAACGGAAGTATGACCTTGATTCTAATTAAGTTCTTGTATAACTTGGAAAAGCTCTTTATTTGAATAACAGCTTGAAAACATATTCTCCTAAATTTCTAATTATCTGGACTTAACGGGATACGTGACATATAATCCTCTTATATTTGGGTAATTAGGATTTTTGTGGCATAGGACTAGAATTGAACTTCACCCTCTAATTGGAATTAAGTGATCAAGAAATTGGCGGTTGATGAAGGTTAGAGGAGACTAAAAAGGTTTAAGGAATTAGGGTTTAGTCACATATAGTTTGCCATGAATTGAATCTTGCATGATTAAAATAGTTAGTAAGAAAAGTCAATCCGAAAGATAGATATCTCTGAAGCCTTAATTGTTTCTCCATATATTATTCACTACTTGTTTACTGTTTGCTTTCTAATTCTCTGATTTACTATTAATACAATTGAACTTTCAAAACACCATTTTCTGTTTTTCTGACTAAGTCATTCACTCAATCATTGTTGCTTGATCCATCAATCCTCGTGGGATCGACCCTCATTCACTTGAGGTACTACTTGGTACGACCCGGTGCACTTTCTGGTTAGTTTGTGGGTTATAAATTCCGCACCAAAATTTTGGCACCGTTGTCAGGGATTGACTGTGATTGACAACTATTAATTATTTGATTGCCTAGATCAGATAATTTTTCTTTTCCAATTAATTTTATTTTAATTACAAATTCCAATTTCATTTTCTTTTCTTTTTCTAATTGTTATTTAGTTTAAAGCCCCCTGTCTTCGTGCTTCATTGTTTATTTCCTTTTAACTTTCATTTTCCTTTATTAGTTCTTTAAGAGTCTTTAGCCATTTCGACCACTTTAATTTTCCTTTGTTGTCGTTGCTTTTTTTTAATTTATTTTTATTTCTTATTGTTTCATTGTTTTCCAGACACAAATTTTATTCGTTTATTTTATTAGTTATTTGCTTCTTAGCTTTGATTTTTTTTTTTTTTTGCATCAATTAACTTCTCTTTAATCTCTGAAATTAAGTTTGGTGTCCCCTAATTAATTTTATTTATTTTTCTATTTCTCTTAATTCTTTATATATATATATATATATATATATATATATATATATATATATATATATATATATATTATTCCCAATCTTTGTTCAGTGAATTTTGAATTTTTGCTTTAGTTGTTCAGTTTATTTCATTTTATCTTTTACACAGGTTACCTCACTGGGACTTCTCTATACTCTGACGTAGAGAATCCCATTTTTCTTGTCTTCTGTTTGTTTATGAGCAGGAATAGGGACAAGGAATATCTTTTAGACTTTGATCTTGAACCTGAAAGGACTTTGAGGCAGCGTTTGCAACACGCAAGACTTTACAAGGCTGTAGAGTCCACCATGGATCATAATAATACTGCTAATGCCAATATGGCAAATCCTAATGGGAATGAGTAACCTAGAAGAGTGTTTGGCTCTTACACTGCTCCTAATGCAGATCTCTATGGCAAAAGTATTGTGGTGCCTCTTATAGCTACAAACAACTTTGAACTGAAACCACAGCTAGTTACTCTTGTGCAACAAAATTGTCAATATCATGGACTCTCTCAGGAAGATCCAAATCAGTTTATTTATGATTTTCTGTAGATTTGTGACACTGTGAAGACCAATGGAATGAACCCTGAGGTATACAAACTCATGGTCTTCCCATTTGTTGTGAGGGATAGAGCAAAGCTGTGGTTAGATTCTCAACCCAAGAAGAGTCTGGATACTTGGGATAAGGTTATCACTGGATTTTTGACTAAATTTTTTCCACCTCAAAAGCTGACTAAGCTAGGGGTGGAGGTTCAGACATTCAGACAGAAAGATGGTGAGACCCTTTATGAAGCTTGGGAGAGATTCAAGCTACTAACTATGCAATGTCCTCCGGACATGTTCTCTAGATAGACTCAGCTGGATATTTTTTATGAGGGCTTGTGTGAAATGTCCAAGATGTGCTTAGATAATTCTGCAGGTAGTTCTTTGCACATGAAGAAGACACCAGAGGAGACTACTGAGCTTATTGAGTTGGTTGCTAACAACCAATGCTTATATTACTCAAGTTCGGCGCCAAATCAAAGAACTCCAAAGGGAAGCTACACACAACCTTCACGCCAAACTTGGATCCTTCTAAGTTTGGCGCCAACCCTAATGAAGCCAGTGGTCCCCAACCTCGTCCAAAGGCTCGCAAAAATCATTCATTTGGTTTTGATTTAAATTTTATTTTATTTATAATTAGGAAAAGATATTATTTAGTTTAGAAAATATATTTTACATTTATTAGGATTAGATATAAAAGGGAAAAGAATCAGCCCTTTGGGCTCCGCTCTTCTCTTCTCTTCTCTGACCTCATTCTGCAATTTACAATTTTTCAGAATCCTTGTTTTTTCTCTAAACCATGAGCAGCTAAACCTCCACTATTAAGGTTAAGAGCTCTATCTATTGTATGGATTGATTCTATTATTTTTCTATTTTAATTCATGTACTGATTTATATTTCAAGAATTATTTTCGTTCTTTATTTTATGAATCTGGGTGGAACGGAAGTATGACCTTGATTCTAATTGAGTTCTTGTATAACTTGGAAAATTTCTTTACTTGAACAACAGCTTGAAAACATATTCTCCTAAATTTCTAATTATTTGGACTTAACGGAATACATGACATATAATCCTCTTATATTTGGGTAATTAGAATTTTTGTGGCATAGAACTAGAATTGAACTTCATCCTCTAATTGGAATTAAGTGACCAAGGAATTGGCGGTTGATGAAGGTTAGAGGAGACTAAAAAGTTCTAAGGAATTAGGGTTTAGTCACATATAGATTGCTATGAATTAAATCTTACATGATTAAAATAGTTAGTAAGAAAAGTCAATCTGGAAGATAGATATCTCTGAAGCCTTAACTGTTTCTCCATATATTATTTACTACTTGTTTACTGTTTGCTTTCTAATTCTCTGATTTACTGTTAATACAATTGAACTTTCAAAACACCATTTTCTGTTTGTCTGACTAAGTCATTCACTCAATCATTGTTACTTGATCCATCAATTCTTGTGGGATCTACCCTCATTTATTTGAGGTACTACTTGGTATGACCCGGTGCACTTGTCGGTTAGTTTGTGAGTTATAAATTTCGCACCACCTATCACGTTTCTGACTAAATTTGTTTCGGTGGCCATTTGTCTGACTGGGACATCAATTCGGGTTGGAACATTTTCAGCTGGTATATAGGATTTAGTAATCCTTTTCGTATCAAAAAATGCATTAGGTAATTCATTTGCTATTCTTTGCAAATATATAATCTTTTGACCTTCTAGTTCATATTGCCCTGATCGAAGATCTAAATGCATCAAAGATGATGCATTCCAATTAAGTTCCTTTTCAGGAAACATATTCTCTCCCCTTAATGTTGGAAATTTTGATTTATTAAAATGACAATCTACAAATCGGGCTTTAAATACATCTCCAATTTGTATCTCAAGATACCTCACTATAGAGGGAGAATCATATCCAACATATATCCCCAATTTTCTTTAGGGTCCCATTTTGGTGCGAGAAGGTGGTGCAATGAAAACATATATCGTATACCCAAATATTCTTAAATGGGAAACATTTGGCTGCTGGCCAAAAGCTAATTGCATAAGAGAGAACTGATGGTAACTTGTTGGCCTCAAATGAATAAGTGCTGCAGCATGTAAAATTGCATTCCCCTAAACAGAGGTTGAGAGATTTGTTCTCATAAGTAAGGATCTAGCAATTATTTGGAGGCATTTAATAAGTGATTCTGCTAATTCATTTTGTGTGTGAACATGAGCTATTGGATGTTCAACGCTTATTCCGTTAGACATAGAATAAGCATCAAAGGCTTGAGAAGTAAATTTACCAGCATTATCAAGACAAATTGCTTTGATTGGATTTTCTGGAAACTATACTTTTAATCGAATAACTTGAGCAAGTAATCTTGCAAATGCCAGGTTGCGAGAAGACAATAAGCACACATGTGACCATCTCGAAAATGTGTCTATTAGGACCATAAAATATCTAAAAGATCCACATGGTGGATGAATAGGTCTACATATATCACCTTGAATCCTTTCTAGGAATTCAGGGAACTCAAATCTAATCTTTACTGGTAATGGCCTTAAAATTAGTCTTCCTTGAGAACATGCAACACAACGAAATTCACTGAATTTAAGAATCTTCTGGTTCTTTAGTGAATGTTCATGGGAGTTTTCAATAATTCTCCGTATCATGGTTGTTTCCGGATGACCCAATCGGTCATGCTAAATTATAAATTCATTTGGGCTGGTAAACTTCGAGTTTACAATGACATATGATTCAATTGCACTAATTTTAGTGTAATATAACCCAGATGAAAGTGAGGGTAACTTTTCTAATATAACCCTTTCATTTAAATCATGAGTTGTGATACATAAGTACACATGATTTCCCTCGTTCATTGATCCAACATAATATCCGTTTCGGCGAATATCTTTGAAACACAATAAGTTCCTTAGAGACTTAGTAGACAATAGTGCATTATTTATTATGAATTTTGTTCCTCCAGGAAACAAAATTATAGCTCTTCCAGAGCCTTCTATCACATTGCCTGAGCCAATAATAGTATTTACATATTCTTCTTTTGGTACAAGATGTGTAAAATATATATTACTTTTGAGAATAGTATACGAACTTGCACTATTTGCAAGGCAAACATCTTCACTATACGTTCTTGCCATTTTCTTCAAAGACAAATAATAATAATAAAATGAGTAAAAATATATGCACAGTAAAATTATTTTCTTTATTGTTTTTCTAAAAAGTACTGTACATAGTATCATATACTAAAAATTTTGTTATTATTATTTTAGAACATGGCACCTTTAGTAATTTTAAAATTCATAAACATAAATATTTTATTAAACATTATTTATATACATCATACTTGAAATTTAAATACATTGGAAATAAAACTTAACAAAAAAAATTTTACATTATTTATTTACATGAGTACTTTAACAAACCCACATATTAAACTTTTCCATCATTGATCAAATGGCCAATATTTCCTTCAGGATCTTCAAAGAAATCAGATACTTCATAATGAGTGATTTTTAGCAACATATTTTGAAACAAAATTTGTCTCCTTTCTTTTGTCATCCTTTTTCAAAGATGCTTGATAAAAATTAACTAAGTGCCTTGAGGTACGACAGGTACGTGACCAATGACCCTTTCCACCATAACGGAAACATTTATGCTCTGTTGATTTATTTTGCCCATTGTTTCTTTCTTTATTCCACTTCTGATGAGATCCTTTCTTGTGAACATAATTTTTCTTCCTTCCATAATTTTTCTTGTTACCAAAACTTTGCCATTTACCTCTTCTGGGGTTATGATTTGTCGCATTTGCTTCAGGAAATGGGGCAGCACCAACTAGGCGCACTTCATGATTTCTTAAAAGCAATTCATTGTTACGCTCAGCAACAAGAAGGCAAGAAATTAGCTCAGAATATTTTTTAAATTCTTTTTCTCGATACTGCTACTACAGGAGCATATTCGAGGTATGGAAGGTCGAGAAAGTTTTCTCTAACATGTCATTATTAGTTATCTTTTTTCCACATAATTTCATTCGTAAGGTAATTCGGAACATTGGTGAATTGTATTCATTTATGGATTTAAAATCCTGTAGACGTAAGTGCGTCCACTCATATCGGGCTTGAGGAAGTATCACTGTCTTTTGATGATTATACCTTTCTTCGAGGTTTTTCCAAAGATCTGCAAGATCTTTTAGTGTGAGATATTCATTTTTCAATCCTTCGTCAAGAAGACGACAAAAGAATATCATGACTTTGGCTTTATTCTTTTGGGATGCATTATTTTCAGCCTTAATAGTATCTCCAAGATCCATTGAATCAAGATAGATTTCAGCATCTCGTATCCATGATAAGTAGTTATTTCTAGATATATCAATAGTATTAAATTCAAGATGAGAGAGTTTTGACATAATGAAAATTTATCATCTGAGTCTTTCTAAATATTGATCAGAGTGTCGTGCTGATGACGTGTTGTAAAATAAATAAATAAGGAAGAGAAAATAAATATAAAATAAAGATGTGTAAATAGAAGACTCTAGTATTACTATTTACCAAATATAATTAACTCAATATAATAAAGATGCTTCATATATTTATTTAATATATGTAGTAATGTAAAGAGAGAAAGAAGAATAAATAAAGAAAAAAGGATTATTGTTATTGCTATGTGTCTCTAATACCTCAACTTATGTCCTTATTTATACATGTGCAAAGTTTAACTTTTTCAAATGTTGAAAATCTTGCAATGTTTATTCTTTAATGTTTCTACCGCTCAAAAGTATTTGATTGGAAGAATAAACCATGCTGAATAAACACTAAATGGACATTCATATTGTAACAATTTCAACCATTTTTCATGGCATCCCGTTCAATAACAACTAAATTTAGACCATCATAAATTCATAACAATAAAAAGGATATACATTTTATAAGATATATAAATTAATTTTAAATTTAATAATTATAAAATTAAAATATTTATATACAAATTGAACTTTAAATAAAATTACAAAAATATTTAATTCAAATTTATTTATTTGATTTTATATTATTATTTTTATTTTTAATTTCTTAAGTTGTCACTTTTGCTTTTTTTTAATTATATTTAAATACTATAGTACAAATATTAAACTATGTTTACATATAATATTTCAATGTTGAAATTAATATTTAATTTTATTTTTTATAACTCAATAATATTATATATTTTTAATAATATTACAATTAAATGATATTAAAAAATATAAATTATTAAAAGAAAAACTAATATATAAATAATATAACTAATGAATACAATTAGACTAAAAATAAAAAAAAAAACTAAAAAAAAAATATAAAGAAGATATAATATATAGTTGAAATTAAATATTCATTTTTCTATTTTAGTTTTCATGACTCATAATAATACCTTTTATTTTCAACAATATTACAACTAAATAATATTTTAAAAATATAAATTGTTGAAAGAAAAAAGATGATATATGAATGATATAACTAATGTATACAATTAGACTAAAAGTTAAAAAACTAAAGTAGTTGTAGAAGTCTAGTGTTTTAAGAATTTATCACCTAATAAGCTAATACACATATTTAGCAAACTAGAAAAAGAATTGTGGTCATCAACCAAATTCTTTAAATATTTGTGCAAAACATGAGTAAGAATGGAGAAAAAAGAATAAGAAACATGAGATTATATGAAAAGAGGAAATAAAAAAGTGTGAAGTAAACATAAAAAAAGGTGAGTATGAAAGAAAAATATATTTTAATATTTAATTTATACCTATTAAAGAAAAATAACATTAACATTGAAATTAAATAGTATTAAATATAAAAATAAAAAATAAGAGAATATAAAAACATAGAGTAACCTAAAAAAAATAAATGTCATAAGAATAAGAAGAAAAATAAAAAAAAAATCCTAAATTATAATCCTATATAATAAATATAAGAATGAGTGAATATAAAAGAAGAGGATAAATTATGTTTATACCTATTAAAGAGAAACAATATTAACATTGAAGACATAATATTCTATATAAAAATAAAGAGTAAGAGAATATGAAAATTGTAGAATAACCTAAAAAAAAAAATAAATGTCATAAGTGAGAAAGAAAATAAAAAAATCCTAAGCTATAATAATAAAACACATGAGAAGTAGAAATAAAAGATTTTAAAGTAATTCAATTAGAAACAAAAAAATTAAAAAAGTAATTCAATTAGATATGTAATAAGCAAATTGTGTCAATTAGCTACTTATGCCCACATAGCATAATATTAGAAAGTTGGAAAACTAAAAATACATTAAAAAATTACTTTTAGGTCTGTTTTAATATATTATAAATAAATAGATAGATTTTAGGAGTAAATTACAATATCTGAGCTTGCATTCAACCAAATAAGTGAAATAACTTCCAAGTTCAAGTTAGACAAGGGTTATATTTGCTTGATTACTGTAAAAATGTTTGGAATGAATGAAAATCTGACACAAGGCCAATGTAAATGCAAGTAATCCACCCAAACAGGGAATAGAATATTAGCATATTGATGTTACATTATATATGTGCACATAATAGAAGTCATTGAACAAACAAGCCAAACATCAAAATAATCAGCTTTTCAAGCAACATTGGTGAAATTATTGATAAACATTTGAAAAGGCTTTAAACCAATTTTCTCATCTATCAACCTGTGAGCTCCTCCATTAAACCCTGTAGACATGACAATAAAGAAAAATCAGCATGCATTTTGGAATTTGGCTTTTATTACGATCACTTTTAGGCTAGATGGCAACTTAACCCGTGAAATGAATTGTTCGGCATCAGTTCGCTTCAGAAAGTGGATCGAATGACGAGCAAAATTGGCAGTCTTATCGCTAAGCACAATGCCATCTCCAATGTCATCAAGGACCCTTACTTTGATGTAAGGATCTTTTGGCGGCACCATATCCTATCAAATGCAATTTCATCAATGACAATAAAGTAACTAGCAAGTTCAATCTGCACTCAACTAATGGCAAGACTACAAACAAATGATCAAAGACTTCAAATAACCCAATCTTGTAATTTTCTATGGAAAAAATTGATATGAATTCAGTCTGTTCATAGCAACATAACTATTGTTAGAATATCCAGATTCACAAAGTGTTTCCCGCATGGATGTTTAGCATTGCTTAGATGCATCAAAGTGAATCAAACTATCTAGATGATTAATATATACATTCCATACAATTGCTTGAAACCAGTAATAATGCAAGTATATAAGTCCAAGGCTTCCCTAACTTCTTTATAATTATAAAATTCTCTACCTTAGTTATTATACGACAGACAAGTTATCAGTAGAATATCTTCAAAACACTCCATTATGCACATGTATAACTGAAATTTCGTGAATGGTTGTTTACATACTTATGCAATTATGCACATATGCTCATGTACAAGAGTCTAGAGAAGGGAGGTTACCACTGTCAGGTCTAACTCCATTTTTGACATGTATTTTTTCAATTCTCCAGAATACTTGTTGAAATACTCTTCCTCTGTGTGAGAAAGCTTCTCCTCAATCTCTTTAGGAAGCACACTGCCAATCTTCCACAACAAGCTTCTTATAATCTCAGCTCGGTTATTTCTGCATTGAGACAATTTCCAAGATCTCAGTACATATCATAATAATAGTAATACATTTGCCATAAAGAGCAAGTTATAGCGACGATACTTACACATAGGCCATTAGACAGCGCTTATTGCGGACTAAAGAGAGATGGTGGATAAGGGCACCATAGTGGTCAGCATTTCTAGCTGTTTGGACATCCAAACCTTCTTCCTGCATTTTTCTGCTTAAGCAACACAAATCAAAACACATACACACAAACACATTCAAGGAAACACTATGAGATTAGGTATCGTGTATACCTTATCAAAGATTGAAGCTCAAGGTGATGCTGGCTGCATTCTGCAACTACTTGTTCAAAGAGGTCACTCTACAACATCATTGGAAAAAAGTTATCAAGCTAAACTGCTAAATGCTTAAATCAAACTTTCTCAAAAAGAGAAGTTACTAGTAACTACTAATCACAAAAATTTGCATGCATTACATTGTACTGTGTGAGCTGGCCTTTACCTACGCTTGCAAATTCTTTGACAAGCTCGCAAGCTTTTCTGCCGTACATGTTCAACTGAAATTGAGGAATTGGGGAAAATTCAAGGAAACAACAAACCAACTAAAATCGAATCTATACTGGGCCTAAACAGAAAAATGAAGATTATTAACAATAAGGCAGAAACATGTTACCAGAAAGTAAGGGTGATCATGGTTCAAATTGAAACTGCACTAAACCATTTTAAATGGTTTAAAAACTGAACCAAACTACTTTCTCTCATAGCAAACTGGTTTTAAACCAGTTTATAATGTAATGCACTAGTTTAAACTAGTTCACAAAAATAAAACTACTTTTAATTTTAAAAACCAGTTTAAACTGGTTTGCTAAAACCGGTTTTTAGCATATAAAAAATTGTTTTTAACTTTTAACGGTTTAAATATAAATAGCCGCTTTTTAACCCGGAGGTCGGCTGACGCCCCTGGCGGTTATATATTTGATAGTTTTTTCTTTTTTTGGTGACATATATATTTGAAAGTTGATACATTATACATATATTTCAATCTCATTATGCATGCAACTAAGATATTTTTTACGCTTTCATTTCTTAATAATGTCTTCATAAATTCAATAGACATTATTGATAATGAGAATATAGACAGTTAGACACAATAAAAGATTCGGCAGGCATGTGTATTAGCCATCATGGGATACACAGTTACACACACAGAGCTGGCAGCTCACTATGACATAAATATAATGTTATGTTCCCTGTACGCGTCTCCTGCAATTTAATTACCTTATTACAAGTAACAAATGCCCATTATTGTCTCTTACATTTGAAACAACCACTTTGTCAAATTAATATCACGGACTATTTACCTCCATCACAACTCCTTGCTATTTTTCTTTCTTTTTTTTTTTTTTTGTCTCACAACTTGGATGTGGCATTTTGCAAGCCATCTCAACTACCAATGAAAGTAACCCCCTTCCCCCCCCCCCCCCCCCCAAAAAAAAAAAAAAACAAAAAAAAACAAAAAACAAAAAACAGCACCTTTAATAATAATGAAAAAATCAATGTGTTTTCCAAACCCAAGAACTGATTCTAAAGAATAAAAACTAAAAAGAGAACTAAAGTGCTATTTAGGTATCTATATACCAATAACTTGGCAATTATAGAAGTCAATAAAAATACATAACTAATAAACTAAAGCATTATCTACTACTAAATTCCAAGACAAATAACTAATAAACTAAAGCATTGTCCTACGTTTTGTTCAGTGACCACATTCAAAACATGATATAGCAATAACCTAAATGAACAGAGCAAGGGCAGCAGAGCTAAACAATTACAAAGATTACTCATTTACAGCTACTGGGTAAGCAGATTATGTGGCCAGCTAACATTTAGTGATACCTAAACTTCTACAATCAAGAGGCCACAATGTCCACACCTATCTTTCATGCAATGAATTCACAAAGCAAAGGTCCAATTTACAGTTGAATAAGCATTGGTAGTTTAACATCTGTGTCATCATAAAGCAATTTCTTTTATCTCAGGGAACAGATAAAGCTTTCCTTAAAAGAACCAAAAAAGAAAATTCAGTGGCACATTGAGATCCTCAGACCAATATAGAGATGCTTGCACGACATGTCTGCAAGCATAGTTGTCAATTTGTAAGTTAATGTCTACAAAATGTTCTGGCAATGTTTCAAAAATCTTACTTATATCAATGTTCTGGTAATCTTATCATCAAAACCCTTACCGGAGTTGTGGAGGGTCAATAATACGCAGCTCAACTATAACACTAAAATGGCAGAACTTCAGCTCACAGAGAAAACCAAGCTTCCAAAAGCTACAAATTCCCCTCTTTTTACCTCAAACGAAAAGCATCCCAGCCTACTCTTTCTCAAGTTTCACAACTTAATTTCATACCCCAACTTGGAAAACCCCATCATTTTCTGCCAAAGAAAACGATAAACGAGCCATGCCATCCTAAACATGCTTTCACAGAAATTAATTTGCAGAAAAAAAATCAAAATGAAAATGTAAGAAGTTCTGAAACAAAAAGAGCTGTTAGTGTTACCTTTTTCTTATTGCTGACAGAGAAAGAAACATGAATCTGAGGGGTGAAGAATGAAGATGGAAGAAAAAGAGAGAGGAAAATTGGAGTGAGATTTTGCCATTTTGGGTTCTGAGCAGCAAATAGTGGATTGAGAATGACATACCAGAGAAGAAGAAAGTGATAAATGATGTGCGCAATGGCGACGGCGACGACGACAGTGGTGGGTGGGAGGACAGAGGAGTGCGTGTTAGGGTTTCGCCATTTTTTCTAACACAGAGATAGGAGCGGGAATACACAACGACGACGTTTCTTTCTTATTCTACCGGTATATAAAGAATAATAATTTCCCGCTAAGTTTAAGTCAAATTTCGCGGGTAAATAGTTTTTGCACCCATTGGAAGCTGTTTCAAATTTTCGTTTTCCAACTAATTTTACTTTAGACGTTAAGGTTAACAATTTTTAGAATTTCTTAACCCCAAAATCATCTATGTCAAATTATTTTTAAAAAAAATATTTAAATGTAAAATTATATCTTAATTTATGAACATAATTGAAAAAGTATAATTTTTTAATTTTTCTCAATCAAAATCTTCTGTATTTTTAATAGGATTAAATCACAACTCTTTTGATGAAAAAAAAAAGGATTAATCTCTACATACAAGTGTTTTACGCTTACAAGCTTTACAAGCCCTGAAGAGAATAAAACCCACTAAACGCGCAGCTTTACGTGCCTCTTTAACAGACTTTTAAATCAATTCAAATCAATTAACGCGCAAATATATAACTTCCATTTTTCAAAAGATTTTGTTTCTTTTTTCGAATTTCTTGCCAAATTTGTTGGATCTCCTTCTTGTTTTGTGTTTTTTTCGATTTTCATGGTTTCTGAAATCAAGCTTTGAAATTGTTTTGAAGATAATGGAACTTCAAAAATACACCCAAACGATTACAGAAATACACCCAAACGGTTACAGAAAGGATTACAGAAATACACCCAAACAGTTACAGAAATACACCCAAAGGATTACAGAAATACACCCATTTAAGAAATACACCCAAAATATAGGGGAGACAGCTTTTAACGTTTTGCTAGTTAAGGATGAGGCACATAGCAAAAACAATCTAGAAAAAAAACCTAGAAGAGCAGTAAAACAGTACCTTGAATAATATTTCTTCATTTTTTCTGGTGATTTTTTATGGAGATTTGTATCTTTTCTTCTTGATTTCTTCTACTCTTTGCGACAAGTTGGAACGTTTATGCAAAATCGTAGTTTGTTTCGATATCTTGACGGTTTGCGTTTTGATTGAGGAAGAAGAGGAAGAGTGCGGCATAACGAACGTGTTGTGGAAGGGTGATTAAGGAATGCGTTGGACGCTCGATTTTGAAGGAGTGGTGCGCGTGTTTTTTTCTTGGATTTGGACCAACTTGTATATCTTGTAAGCCAAAAAGGCTTGTATGTGTAGCAGGCCTCAAAAAAATATAGAAGTGGCTTTGATGTGTTAGAAACTAAAACTCTGAAATTATTATTTATATTTGAGTGTGACACTCATTAAACTCTAACACTCAAATAAAATAATAGTTCTAGTTTTATTCTCATTTAATTCCAAATAAAAAATAATCATGACTTATTCAATTTAATATTTATAACAGTAAATGAGATCACCATTATATAAATAATTTAATGTAAAATAGCATAATTTGTGATTATAATTGAGATATTGTATTGTCCATAAATAAATTAAAAAAAAAGTAATAATTTTCCAACAATCTTCCACTTGGGCTATACATATATTCTTTCTTGAGATAATCACATCTTATAAACTTTAGGCACATATCTGAATACTATTTCGCTGATTACTTTAACAATCTAGTCCGTCTCAGTTATGGAGTTACCGCAGCTTTTATCACATTACTATCACAACGAAACCACAATGATCACCATGCTAATATATTCAACGACATTGATCAAATTTGGATGAGAGAAATTATATGCAAAAATGATCTCATGCATGCCTATTTCCAACTTGTCCAATTTTAATAAATTTTATGAGATGATGAGTCAAAATGAAAACAAAATAAATATTTTATTTCTGCAAAAATATCTATATTCGTAAATTTTTCTAAACCATATGAGCATTCAAATGCACACTCCTACTGAAACAATATATCATAAAATGACACGACATCCATATAAATAATATCCACACAAAAGACCTTGGGTGTTTGTTTTTTATAAACCAAATATGCATAAATTTATGAAGTTTGTGCTAATTTACTTATTAGACACTTAAACACTCTAAATTCTCTTGTTTAATAAGAATTTAAAATATTAGACTACTAACACATTGTCATAAATAATTCAAGTGCTCTTTTAAATTTATTTTTCATAATTTGTGATAAGTATTCATAGTCACCAAAATGGATACCCCTTCAAAATTTATTTTATATTTAAATACTTTAGTGAAAAAAATAATAAGTGTCTTTTCAATATATTTCCAAAGAACTCTTTGAATAAACATATAAATATATATAATATATGCAATGGAGCAAAAATGTCTTAACATCCAACAAAGTAAGAATATGAATACCAAATGATCTCTAACTTAGTTTTTGACTTCATATGTGTGAATTATTTAGTGATTCATTTTTAACTTACTCAAATATCTACCAAAAATACTAATAAAGTACATAATAACTATAATTGTACAAATTTATTATCCATCATACTACTGATAAAACATAATAAACTTTATACATTTTTTAGCTTTATAACTTTCTTAAGACACCTAATGAGATTATACTTGTCTCCCTTAGAGTTGAGTATATAACCTTATTTACAATTCTAATATCGCAGACATACAAGAATAGTAAAAATATACTTACTCTCACTGAACTTATATAAGTCATCAACCACATTTATCTCAAAAGGCCGTATGATATAATAATTTGATAAAATATAAGTTACTAATGACAAAAAATTTCTTTTATTTTAATTCTAAAAAAATTATATTTAAAAAATAGACTAGCATTGGCGATATAATCTTAAAACAAAATAAAATATTCACACAAGTTACATATCATATGAATAAAATTCATATAATGGTGGGTCCATCACAAATACCGAGCACAACATTAACATTTAGCTTTTGGACAAAAATATTAATTTGTAAGTAGTGTTTTTAATACAGTAATCAAACATTGATAATAAATCTTGTCAAATAATAAGTTTATCTTTGGACAAACTTATTATTCACATGGAACCAAATAAGTATCACATATTTATTACCACAAATATATATATAATTTGGCCAAGTATAGAACTTCTTTTGGGCCGATCTGTACTCGTATAAACTACACACATATAAATTCATTTAGTGCAGCTTACCAAATATTCTCAACAAAATTCTGTCAAACAATAAGCCTATCTTTGGATCGACTCATTGTTCACATGAAAATTTGAGAATTATACCTATTTATTATGCATATATTTTCTGTCAATTGGTCAAATACCAACCTTCCTTTGGACCAATTAATGATTGCATAATTAAATAGAAAATAAACACAAAGTTCAATATTTATTAGTTGGTTAAACAATAAACTTTTTAAGCATTAATTTAGGTTTAACTTAGTTATCCTAGCATATAGTTACCATTAATATGTGTATATAATTCTGCTAAATATAGACTTTCATTTGTGCTGACTAATATTCACATAAATTACATATCACAATATTTTTAATGTTCTAAAATAAACCAGTTTTTATAAAGAGATTACTTTGATAGCATAATGTTCGACCAATTTATTCTAAAACTAATTTTAAAAAATATATGAGTATAATAATCCAAATTGTTACTTTTTTCTTTATGTAACAAATCCAAAATAATTATATAGCACAAAATAAAACAATAGACCACAATATATATAACCGCATAATATTGCAAGTCTTTATATTAATTGTTAATATCTTTGTTTAAAACGAAATTAAATCTAAGATAAAAAAAATTAAATAATAAAAAAGCCACAACAATTCTCAAAAATCTATTCTATCTATTCTATTATATAAAAATCGGATTTCTGCACTTAATGATGGAGTTGACGTGGCATGTTTCGGAGAGTATTTTTCGATTTAATTATTTTAACTCATTCAATACAATTTATTACAATGACTTAATGATTTCAACTAATTGATTTGATTAAATATTTAAATATCAATATAATTTAATATAATTTATATTACTTAATTAATTATACTACATTAATTGTAATTCGTTATATTAGTGAATTGGTTTTTTTATTTATGAAGTCTAAAATAAAATAAATAATTTATTGTTTATTCTAATTAAATTCATTAAATTTAATTACATATTATATATGAATTAATGTTAATTTATAAATTATTTTATATTATAATATTCAATCAAATAAATTGTAAATTACTTTAAATTATATACGTACGGGAAAATGGATTTAAATGTGGTTTATATAGTATAGATAGTATTTAATTAAGAACGGTGTATTTTTAAGTGTTTTGATATGACTTAATTATATCAACTAATTAATTTGATTAGATATTTAAATATCAATATAATTTATTATAGTATATAATACTTGATTAATTTTATTATATCAATTGTAATTTTTTATATTAGTTAATTGGTTTATTCATTTATAAAGTTTGAAATAAAATAAATAATTTGTTGTTTATTCTAATTGAATTCATTAAATTTAATTATATTATAGATAAATTAAAGATAAGTTATAAATCACCTTATTTCCTTAGCCTTTTATATTCCATAGATTGTTAAATTTTAAGTTTTATATTTCTGTAAGCAAAAGTAATATAAAGCAAAAATTTTTTCATTCTAAAAGAAATTATTCTATGTATTATTAACTAGTTCATTAGATTTGATTTATTAAAATATAAAATAATTTTATATAACAAATTATTAATTAAATTAATTCTAAAACATAAGCAAAATAAATTAATTTTCTAGGTGGCCCAATGTAGATTTATAATTTATACAACAATCAAACAAAGCATAGAACTTGTGAATTATAATAAAAAGGAATAAAAAAGTAGGGCCTACACCATGTTGGCTTGCTTGCCTCCATTGCATCTTAACAAAACATGGGCCTATGGAGACTAATCCCGATTCCAAACTGGGCAGATAGAAAACCTACCCGGATCTCATACAATTAATTTCAACCCGCACCTAAAGTCCTCTTTTAGTCTTTTTGGGTCTTCTCTCTCTCAGCAAGCAAGCATATACGCCAGCAATGGAGAACGGCATCTTGGCACTGACAACTTCAGAACGGCAAAGATGAGAAGACTTGTTGCTTATACGATGACGGGATGATGATGGAATTGTGCCGGTGAGGAGGTCTATGAAGATGAGAGATGCTAATGTGACCAGAGAAGTTAGTTAGCGGACCGGCAAGAGGAGACTTTCACTGATATTATTGTCGTTCAGATCGCTATCGTACCGGGATGCTCCCTATCTGTAACTGATGGAGGTGAGCTGCTGCAAGGAAGGCATGGATTCAAATCTTATTTTAATTATTGTGTTAATATATAATTAAATTTTTGTGTAAAATATAATGATATTATACATTAAAGTATTAAATATTTGAATCTATTATATGTATATTCTTCCTTTTGGGTGAATATAAATCTGTTAGTTAATACTTAATACTTAATATTTTGGAATTAAATCATATTTTTAATTTATTCAGTTATTTTTGTTGAAAGAAATATTTTATATAAATTTTGTTTGTTTATTTAGTTGGACAATGGTACTGTGTGTAGAAAGTAAATAATAAAATATTTTGTTTTGTAAAAAAAATAGGGAACAACTATGCATACTTCTGTAGATAAGAATTTGATATCTGTATTCAAATCATTGATACCAGAGGGGGCTATGTATGTTTTTACATACTTTGGAGATAGCAATAACTGTGGGTTGTACCGCACAAGATCACATCATTTTCGATTATTTTTTTAAAAAAGAACTACTGTCTTATCCTCTTTCTATGATGCAATGCCGTTATATGGTATTAAGTTGGTCCTTTTTAGAAAAATTATGGGATACTCTCCTCAACATCCTTTTTTGTTTGGTAAGTGTATGATTTATGACAAGTACATAAGTTGATTTTTCTTTTGTTTTTATGACAAAATATCACTAAGACGGGTGATTTGTGCACAATCTTCTGTTTGATATTTATTTTAGACGTTGCTGGAGTTATGACCGGTGTAGAGGGTGAAAGGAAATATGTGAAGGATGGCAAACTTATTGACATGTTGGTCATTCAAATTGAGAATGAGGAGTGTATTTTTTCGATACCCTTACTCAGTACTTAATATGTTTGTATAAGTAATTTTTTATTTTCTAAATAATTTATATTTTCTTTGCAGTTTAAAGCTTAATATTGCTGTTCTTGGAGAGATAGTGGATCGGATCAAGGGTCTTGTGGCAGCGGGTGAGCAACAGTTACCGGTAGTTATTTTTCAATTTGCAAGAGTAAGAATTTTTTAGGTATGTGAGGATTTTACCACTATCGAATGGTTATATCTTATTGTAGCTATTTCTACTAATTATTGGGATGCGATTCAATAGGTATTTTTAGTTTTAAAATTTTATGGTATGATGTTATATATAATAGTAATTTTTTTATTTTTAAATTTTAGAGTGTGATACTAGATGTCGTGGAAGCAAAATTAAAAGTACTGTGTTTTGTGTTTAAAACTTTTGATGTGGAATTATAAGTGAAATTATAGAAAATAGTAATAACAATTCCGGCAAATGGCTGGCGTTCTAGAAATTAAAATTTGAAATGATAAAAAATATTATTATATACACGTGAATAAATTGTATCACCAATTTTTTATTTTTTTTTATTGTAAATTCTATGTTAATTTACTCAACAATTAATTAATCAATATATAATTTCAAGCTATATTTTTGTTATTATATAATATTTTTTATTATTTTATATTTACAATAAATATTTTTTGTATAGCTCATTGCTAAAATAAAAAATGTTTACTAATTAATTAGGTTCATAGTAGATTATAGTTGGTTTTTTAAATCTAAGGACACTTTTGGTTACTTTTCATTCGATAATTTTTCTGTCATGTATAATTGTACAACTCATTTAAGCAATAATTATTGTACATAGGTACCAATATTTTACAGAACATTATGTATGGTACCAAGCTCTTGATAAATCCAGATGTTCCTGAGATTGTGATGCTTCAAAAAAGATTGTACCAATATTGTGAATTATTTATGGTTGTGTATATTGACTGTATTTTTATGGCGTTGTGATTGATAAGTAGCGTGTACTATAGAGAGATCTCGCAGTATCTGTCTGTGCTTTCTGGCAAACCGGCGTATATTAATGAAGATGATGTTTTATATTCCACTGAGAGTAAGACAATAAAGGAGTTACGTGCGGCTGTGGATGTGAGTGCCTTATAGAAAACTACTTTTTTATGTTTGGTTCATTGTTTTTTGGACTTTCAAACTGTTCCTATGTAGGTTGGATTCTATGTTGTTCTGGCCACTATTTTTAATGTTAGAACCCATTCTAAGTTGGTGGTATAAATCTTATGTTTGTAGCGTGAAGGAAGAAGCTAATGCGGATACATACTTCAGCGATGGCTGTAATAAGGACGTGAATAATGTGGTTGATAGGTACGACTATAATTGGACTTATTTGTGCAATTCTTTCATAAAAAGCAATAAAGTTATATAATTGATTATGTCTCTTTTTAATTTATTTAGCAATATCTAGCTTAATACCAACAATTAGTAGACAATAAGAGAACAATTTATTAAAAACAAAAATTACTTTGATTGATGAAAATATTGTCTATCCATATAAAAAAAATGGCAAAATGAGATAGAGTGCATAGAAAAAATTCATATACCTACAACAATTTTATACCAAAGTCTCCTCTACTAGACTAAAATCTAGAAATTTGATAAGCCTAAAAAGATTGTGTTTGAGCATTTAAATTGTGTTGAATATAATTTTTATGATTTTATTGTAACTAAAGGGTGACAGACCAAGTGTTAATTGATGTTTTTGAATAAAAAAAGCACCTAAGTTGAATTTATTGGTTTTTTATGGTACTGCTACAATAACTTTTATTGTGTTCGATAAGGAGACTGCAGCTCTACTCGGACGGACCTGTACTGAGATGGTGAAAGAGTTGAATGTATGTGGTTTCTGCTGTTGAAACCATTTGAATGGTTATGATGATTCAATGTCGGATGTGAATATAGAAGATAATTTTATACCATCCTCAGAAACTTTAGACGGTATGTAAAAATTTTATCTATATGTTTATTTGCATCTTTGTGTACATCATGGACTAAATTGCATCGGTATGACAACTGAGTATCTAAAGAGATTTTATTCGACAGATGTGTGGGATATAGAAAATCCTATTTATCAATGTCAACACTGTAAAGCATAGATGTGGTCTGAAGAAAGGCTTGCTGAATTCAAACAGTCGCCCCAACCAAAGTTTTCATTATGTTGTATGGAAGGAAAGATCGAGCTTCCTCTACTTTTTGTGCCTCCTGATGAGCTCATTCAACTTTATACTGGTGGAGATCAAGAAGTATTCATTTTCTAAAAAATATAAAGGCATTTAATTCAATGTTTTGTTTTACATCAATGGCCGGAAAAATTGACCGTGGGGTAAACAATGGGACTGCTCCTCCAATTTTTAAGCCTGGGGGGTCAAAACTACCATAGCATTGGTAGCTTACTTCCTCCGAATAGTCTGCAACCAACATTTGCCCAACTATATATCTATGACACAGAAAATGAGATTGATATTCGGATAGACACACTTCGATAATTTTCATGCAACCAGTCAAATATTTTAGTTATTTTTATCTGTGAGAGAAAATAACATAAAATTTATTGTGTTTTTTTTTTGTGCAGTTCCAATGAAGCTATAAATGAGCAGGATAAGAAAATTGTGGCAATATTAAGAAACATGCTAGAAAAATATAATAGTTTGGTAAAGAGTTTTTGCTATGCAAGAGATAGGTACCAACAGAAAAATTGCACAAATATAAAGTTTAAGTTGATTAGTAAAAGGACTACAGATGACGGGACATACAACTTACCATCTGCATCTGAAGTGGCTGCATTGATTGTTGGTGATGTCAAACAACTAAGCAAAGATAGAGATATTATTATAGAGAGTCAAACTAAAAAGCTCCAACAGATTGATATTTTTCACCCATCTTATTTAGCCTTGCAATATCCATTGTTGTTTCTGTATGGGAAGAATGGATTTTGTTTGGGTATTGCAACATCAGATTCTATCTCCGCTAGGCCTACAAAGAAAAACAAAATAATCACTTTGTAACAATTCTTTGCTTTTCAACTACGTACAAAAAAGGACAGGTGAATCTCTGTTAATTCTGATATCAAAGAGATTATTCCAACAGTTTCTAGTAGATGCCTACACAATAGTAAAATCAGAGGTTAAAATTCTTTAGGTATAAACAACCACAGTTGAGGGTTGATAAATACAAATGTCTGCATGAAAGTCTTATAAACGGGAATGTAGATGCTGCAAGGCTTGGCAAAAGAATCATTCTTCCCAATACTTTTACCGGTGGACCTAGGTACATGATGAATAATTGTAAAGATGCATTTGTAATTTGTAGATATGCAGGATATCCTAACTATTTTATCACTATGACCTGTAACCCTGAATGGGATGAGATAAAAAGAGAAGTGACTCCCATTGGATTGAAGGTAGAAGACCGTCCTGATATATTGTATCGAGTTTTCAAGATCAAACTTGATGGTTTGATTGATGACCTAAAAGAGGGAAAAATCTTTAGCAAAATTTTGGGATGTAAGTCTGTGTTTATACAACACCTTATTAAAATCTTATGTTGTAATGTTTTGCTCATTTGTCTTTTTCAATTTTCAAATGTTTACACTATAGAGTTTCAAAAGAGAGGGATTCCGCATGCACATATTCTTTTATTCATGAGTATCGAGTTCAAGCCACAAACACCAAATGACATAGATAAACATATAACAGCTAAGATTCCTGATGAAAATGAAAGGCCAAATCTACATTGAGCTGTTCAAAATTACACGGTACATGGTCTATGTGATCCGTACAACAAGAATTCACCTTGCATGAAGAATGGATCCTGTTTAAAGTTTTATCCCAAATAGTTTAGACAGCGAACACTCATTGATGAAGCCGGATTTTCCAAATATAGGCGTACTAATAACGGTCGAACAGTGAAGAAAAGGGAATGTGCACTAGACAATAGGTTCATTGTTGCTTATAATCCAGAATTGTTGCTCAAGTTCGGGTGTCACATAAATGTGGAATACACATGCCAAACAAGTTCTATGAAGTATCTGTTTAAGTATGTACATAAGAGCAATGACCGCGTAACAACTACCCTATACAACGCTTGATCCGTCAGAAGCCACACAAGTTGTTGACAAAATTAGGAATTACTACGATTGTAGGTACATTTCGGCATGTGAGGCAGTCTGGTTTATTTGGATACGAAATCCAAGAGAAAGAACCATTTGTGATTAGACTTCCATTCCATTTGGAGGATGAGCAACCTGTGGTTTATAGTGAAAATTCTAATGTGAATGATATCGTCGAAAGAGCAATATCTCAAGTCTATGTTTTTGGGATGGATGGCGGCGAACATGTCATATCCCTATGCTCGAGGTCTGACTTATGCTGAGTTTCCAACCAAGTTTGTTTGGAAGGACGATGCTTCAAAGTAGTTTCCTCGAAAGCAAGGCTTCGCAATTGGAAGGTTGACTCATGTACCTGCAGGTAATGACGAGTTTATATTCAATTTCGATCTTATTTATTTGACGATTTAAATTTAAAATCTTAACAGCATGTACCCCACGTCTATTTTATTCGATTTATCTACACTAGAAAACAAATGTTCAAAAAACTTTTAGCAGTTATAATCTGTAGATTACACAATTTTAGAATTGTTCTATATTTTTTAGAAAAATTAATCTTATGCGGATGTGTAGCTACATAATAATTGAAATCGCGTAGCCTAATCCATTTAGCAATTTAAAAGTGGGATTTTAACCAAGTTTTTTACAGTAAATACCGAAGAATATTACCAACGACTTCTCTTGAATACTCAAAGAGGATATATGAATTTTTGAGATATAAGAACAGTAGGAGGAACAATTTATGGCTTTATGCTACGTATAGAGATGCATGCTTCATCCTTGGACTCTTGCAAGATGATAGAAAATTCATGGATGCAATTAAGGAAGCAAGCTCGTGGGCCTCAGGATCATATGTTAGAAGGTTATTTGTTATTCTATTAACATCCAACAATATCTCAAGACCAGAACATGTCTGGAATAGATGTTGGCATGCAGGGACGGATCTACTCTTTAGGGTGTGGGGGCAAGTGCCCCCACTACAATTTGGAATTTTATTGAGTAGTATATAATAACAATATTTATTTGCCCCCACTAAATTATTAAATTTGACCCCACAATAATTTTTTATTCAACTTTCGATACTTGATAGCCAATTTGAAAACTTCATATTAGATGTCCATTATAATGATCAAGTTTCAAATTTAAATAAGATTGATGTTCTTTCTTAGAAATCGACTCGAAAGAATATTATCTATCCATTTGTATTTCTTCTTTTAAAATTAGCTTTAGTTTTTTTCATAATAACTACACTAATTAAATGAACTTTTTCAACTATGAATATCATCAAGAGCTAATTGTATGAAAGTTGAGTTCTAAATGATTGTTTAACGACATATACAAAAAAAAGACATTTTAATTATATTGTCAATGTTTTAAAATATAAAATATAGAAAATTAAATTTTAAATTATATGTTATTATTTAAATTACTATTTTATTATTTTAATTTGTAATTAGATATTTTAAAACCTAATCATATTTTACAATAACAAAATATAATTATAACAACAATTATGCTACATATACATAAAATAATCACTTGTACACAATAAATCTTAAAATACAAATTTTGAAATGCAAAATACACATTAAAAATAAGTTAAATGATGTATGTATTTATACACAAATTTATAGTAGATAATTTGATAGCTAATTTTTTATGTAAACGTAATATTTTTATTATAAAAATTATTATCATGTTATATATATTTCGCCCCCACTATCAAAATTTTCTGGATCCGTCACTGTTGGCATGAACTCTTAGATGATATTTTGTATCGACAGAGAACCGTGATGAACATGAGGGGTGAGTTTTTATAATTGTAATTATAAAAGTTCTTCATTATTGATCATTTTTAGTTTGATTGAATTTTTACAGTATCGTATAATATGCAGAGTTAACCATGTCAGATGATGAGATTAATCAGTTGTGCTTAATGGATATAGACAAGATCTTACATTCTTATGGTAAAACCTTGAAAGACTATCCTCCTATGCCTTTAGCAATTGAAGTTGATAGTTCATTGTTAACCGAAAGGGTTATCAGGGAAAAGCTAAACTTTAACAGGGATTATTTAAAGAAAAATGCCTCAAACATGTTAGCCATCGCAACACCTGAGCAGAAATATGCATTCGATAAAATTGTTACAGTTGTGTATTGTGATGAAGGGGTTTTTTCTTTGTGTATGGTTATGGGGGTACTGGAAAAACATTTCTCTGGAACCTTATGTCTGCTGAGATTCGCTCAAGGGGTGATATTGTGTTAAACATTGCTTCAAGTGGTATTGCATCTTTACTTCTTCCCAATGGAAGAATGGCACACTCAAGGTTCAAAATACCGCTGAATATAACTGAGGATTCTTTATGTAACATCAAACCTGGTTCTCGTCAAGCAATGATGCTGTTGAAAGCCAAACTTATAATTTGGGATGAGGCTCCAATGGTTAGTAGGTACTGTTATGAAGCGCTTGATAAATGCTTAGGTGATATCATGAGGTTTTCTCCAACATATAACAAAGATTTTTCCTTTGTAGGAAAAGTGGTTGTACTAGGTGGAGACTTTAGACAAATTCTTCCTGCCATTTCACGAGAATCAAGATAAGATATCGTTCATTCAACCGTGAATTCGTCTTACCTTTGGAAGTTTTGTCAGGTGCTCAAACTAACAAAAAACATGAGACTCTCTGTAGGGACGACTGCTTCAGATCAAGATGAGACAGAGCAATTTGATGAGTGGTTATTGAAAGTTTGTGATGGTCTAACATGTGACAATATGGATGGTGAATCTGAGATATGTCGTCAAGGAGATATTGTTACTCCTTCTTCGGACCAGGCATTTGATGAGTTGGTTCATTTTTCTTATCCAAATATTTTAGATAACATGTCCTCAAAGGATTTTTTCAAAGCAAGAACTATTGTGGCTCCCACGCTGGACATCATTGAAGAGGTCAACAACCATCTGATGACTATCATTCCTGGAGGAAAAAAATTATATCTTAGTTCGGATTCGATTTGTATGGATAAAAGGAATATGGAGAGTCAACTAGATCTCTATGATCCTAAATTATTGAATAGCATAAATTACTCTGATTTGCCTCCACATAAATTAATACTCAAGGTTGGTGATCCGGTGATGTTACTGAGGAATATTGACCAATCCAGTGGTCTTTGTAATGGTACAAGGCTACAAGTTAGGAAGCTTGGAAATCATGTCATAGAATGTGAAGTCTTAACGGATAACAATGTTGGTCATATTACTTTGACTTCAAGAATGAATATGGTACCAACAAATGAAACCGTCCCAGTTAGATTCCAACAAAGACAGTTTTCCATAATAGTATCGTTTGCCATGACAATTAATAAGTCTCAGAGAAGTTTAAAAGTTTTTACACATAGTCAACTATATGTGGCACTTTCAAGAGTTAAGAGTAAGAGAAGTTTAAAAGTTTTACTTATGAATCACGTAGGAATGTCTGCAAATTCAACCATCAATGTTGTTTATAGAGAAGTATTTGAAAAAATAGAATTCTAATATAAACATTTTGATTTTATTTTAAATTCTGTATCAATGTATAATTATTTTACTTAAAAAAAGTGTAAAATAATTATTATTCACTATTTTTAAGTTAAACTTTGATTTTGATAATAATTTTATAAATTTCTTAACATAATAATTATTTTGTGTTTTTTTTAAATATCCAAACATATAATTTTTTTTTTTACTTTTATAAATTTTTTCGTGCTAAGCACGGGTTCATATATACTAGTTAATCATAAATTAATATTCATGCCATATACCATGTATCTTTATTTAGAATGAATATTCATGTCATGGACAATAATATAGACAAAAGGGAGAAATCCTTCTCATTAATCATGTACAGTACATGTCAAGAGTGATTCATGTTTATCATAAATTTCAAACTAAAAAAAAAAAGACAAACAAAACAATCATGGTACAATTCAATTTATATAAGTATGTGTTCAATGTAAATACAGTGACATTAAATTATCCAAATTCATGAAGTCAAGCTCTTTTACCGTATAAATTTAAAACCTTTTTTTTTTCAATTCCATGTATTTGTGTACTATGTTAATTATTCAAAAAAAATTATTTTATTGTTATATAACAATATTAACACCATCAGAAAGATTAGAATATATTGTTTTGTTAACAAAAAAAAATTACACATATTTGAGTCTAATTTCACAAATTTAAATTAAGATTTAAATTTAAATAAAATAAATTTATAATTTCTCAATGATTTAATTATAGACGGCTCTGATACCACTTGTTGAAATTTTTTACAATTCCTTAACCTCAATATCATCCATGTTAAATCATTAAAAAAGAAATGCAGAAGGGTACCTTAATTCCTGGGCATGATTGAAAGAGTTTGGTTTTTTTATATTCACCTTCTGTATCTTTAATAGGGCTGAATCACAACTCTTTTGATAGGAAAAGAAGTACGGGGGCAGCTTTCATGAGTTAAGAACCAAAACCCTGAAGTCACTATTTATATTCGAGTGTGGCACCTATTAAACCCTAAAACCCAAAGAAAATAGTATCTATGGTTTTATTCTCATTTAATTCCAAATAAAAAATAATCATGACATTTTCAATTTAGCATTATAACAGTAAATGAGATTACTATTATATACGTCATTTAATGTGAAATAGCATAATTTGTGATTATAATTGATATATATGTATTGCTTATAAACAAATTAGTAAGAGTAATAATTTTTCAACATAATGTAGTAAAAAAAACTTTCAAAAATACTATTTGTACACCAAAATCAACCACTAAAAGCAGCCACCAATGTATTTATGTATAAATACATGTGTATTTTTATTTATTTTCAATGTGTATTTGTATTTCAACATATATTTTATACTGGTGATTGATAAAAAGCTGTGAGAATGGTGAAGTAACTCTCATCATTTCTGTTGTATGAGTTCGAACGCTGAGAAGAAGAAGAAGAAGAACGGAGATCAAGAAGGAAAGAGAGAGAGAGAGAAAGAGAGAGAGAGGTTCTGCATTTTTTTTTGGAGTCAAAAGAAAAGAAAAATTTGTAAAAATGAGAGCTTAATTTACAATGCTATACCAAATACATATATATACTAGTTACCTATTCTACAGGTAACAAGTGGCTAACTAACTTGATTAATTACAGTTACACACACAACTAATCAGTACAGTTAATCCTAACTATCTTCTATCTTCTATCTAACTAATTGTAGCTAACTATACTTGCTTAACAGTTTCTCAATTATGTAATACCCCTCTCAGACTAGGATTATCCAAGTCTAACAATCCTAGTTTGGCATGACAATTCTGGAACGGGTTAGGAGGTAAGGCCTTTGTTAGGATGTCCACTGTTTGATGTTTACTCGAAATCGGCATGAGCTTAGTCACCCCTTCTTGCCATTTGTCCCTAATAATATAACAATCTACCTCAATATGTTTCGTTCTTTCATGAAAAACTGAATTTGTGAATATGTGAAGGGCTGATTGGCTATCACGGTACAAAGTCACTGGTTTGGATTGCTCCACTCTAAGCTCCTTCAACATATAGGTGAGCCATTGGGCCTCTCTAGTTTTCGAGGCCAATACTCTATATTCCACTTCACATGAAGATGCTGCCACTGTGTTCTGTTTCTTACTCTTTCATAAAATAATTGAAGTACCCAAGAAGAAGCAATAACCACTGATGGGCCTTTTGGAATCCGGGCAAGTGCCCCAGTTACTATCTGAGAATCTAGTAGGAGTTATGTGCTGGAATAGAAGAATAACCCCACGGTTGGCCCTCCTTTGAGGTATTTCAGAATTCTTAAACTTGTCTCAAAATGTTTATCAGTTGAACAATCTAAGAACTGACTTAGTTTAGTCACTGCATACAAATTTCAAGTCTAGTATTTATGAGATAGAGTAATCTTCCTATAAGTTTCCTGTATTCAGAAGTTGAGGTGAGAAGAGTGCCTGAATGTTTGGACAACTAAGTTGTATAGTCCATAAGAGTTGTGACAAATTTTACATTGAGCATTCCATAGACTTTAAGTAGGTCGCTGCAATATTTGCATTGACAATAATCCCCACTTGCTGCGGGCTACCTCCATGCCAAGAAAATACTTACAAAAAAATATTACATAACTAAAAAATTGTAAAGTAAATATAGTTAACTACAATTAGTTAGATAGAAGATAGAAGGTAGTTAAGATTAATTATACTGATTAATTGTATGTGTGACTATAATTAATCAAGTTAGTTAGCCACTTATTACTTGTAGAATAGATAACTATATATATATATATATATATATATATATATATATATATATATATATAGTATAAGATTGTAAATTAAGTTCTCATTTTTACAAATTTTCCTTTTCTTTTGACTCCAAGAAAATGCATAACCTCTTTGTCTCTCTCTCATTCATTTTTCTCATCCATCTTCTTCACCTTCTTGATCTCCGTTCTTCTTCTTCTCAACGTTCGAACTCATACAACAAAGATGATGAGAGTTGCTTTACCATTCTCACAGCTCTTTCATCCTGGTGTGGTGAGCGTGGTGTCACGACCTTGAACACACTCTAACGCTATCGTGCCGGCATTCGGACTTACTCAACTCTTGAGTTAAGACCAAGTCAGCCTAACCCTCAGTATTTAGCAAGAAAACTAAGAACACAAGAGAAATGAATCTTTGGTGGAAAGAACACTTTATTACTCAAGTGTTTGTTACAAATGACTCACACTCCCTCAAACTCCAACTCTCATCTCTTATTTATACCAAGGTTCTGAAAACCGGTTCGAACCGATTGAACCGTGAACCGACAAGAAAGACGAATCGAATAGAAAGCATAACCGGGGAATTTGAAAACTGGAGTTGAACCGTTGAACCGGCCGGGAATCATTCGATCGAATCGAACCGGGACCCAGCCAGTTTTTTAATTTTTGTCCAAACGGCGCCGTTTCATTCATTGAAACCCTAATCAAAGCTACGCACTCTCTCACTCACTCAGTCACTCATTCTCCTTCCTCTCACATGCGCCTCTCATCTCTATCTCCTCCCTTACTCCCACATTCTTGTTCTTCAACCTTTGAACTGGAATGTTTTGCTACTGCCGCTGTTCTTCTTCGTCGCCGTTCTTCAATGTCCAACCACCGCTATCATCTGCACTGCAACAGGCCAACAACATCGTCACAATGCGCGTTCCGCCTCCTTTTTGGCCGAGCTTCCACCGCTGTCTCGCCGAGGTTCTACTACTCTTCAAGCTCTGTTCCCCCGCGCTCCAGCCCCTGTCTTTCTGTTTGAGCTGCTTAGCCCTCTGTTCCGACCTCTCCTCGCGTGTTAGAGCCGTCGTTCAACCACCGTTCTATTTCTGTTCAACCATCTCCGTCGCATTTTAAAGCTCCAGCTCCCTCTCCTTGTTCTGTTCGAATTTCAAAACATGCTCCAGCCTAAGGTAATTTATTTTCCTTTACTTGTTCTTTCTTGTGTTAATTATTCAGTTATTATTTTATTTAATTGTTGTCTTTAATGATTAGTATGTTGTTCCAGTTCTTGTTTTGTTGTTGGTTTGCTATATTTTAAAGATTTAGTTGTTCTTGTTATTTTGATTTTTAGTTCTAATTGATCTTATTAACTTGTTAATTTAATAAATTGATGTTTTAGTGTTGTTCTTAACTTTTAAATTTTAGATTGTTGTGTTGTTCTTGACCTTTTGATAATTTGTTAATTTTATAAATTATTCTTGTTGTGGTTTGCAGTTCTTGATTTGATAAATTGTTCATGTTATAATGTTGATTTGATAAATTATTCATGTTGTTGATCTTAATTTGATAAATTGTTCATGATGTTGATCTTAATTAATTGTTCTTGTTATTAGAAAGAGAATCGAATTGAGGTATATCAATTTACAGGTAGCTATAAATTGAAAAGAGGACACTCACTGGGCAGAGCTCCTTTGTTACTTCATTAAATATTTTTTTTTATTTCTGATGCAACACCTGAGATTAAGAATTGAATGGAAGATGAACAATATTGACTTTCTTTTCATTTGTTTATTTGAATATGAATTCAAGATTCTGTAAAACTAAATTTTACTAGGAATCCTACAACTTGCCCAATATGTTTCAGTTCCTCCCAGGCTGACCCAACATACTATGTATGACAGATTCAGGTTATGATATAAATATGGAATAGAAGAAATGGTCTCAAATGGTTGATTGGTGCTCACCTCATCAGTGGCCTCAATACACTGTCTGTCTAATTCACCCAATCTTGCCTTTACATACTCTCCATTGCTGAATGAACAACACTCATGACGCAACAGAAGACTGATAGTGATCAAATCAAATACATCAAAATGTTAGCATTCTCTATGCAGCAATTTGACATGTAATATGAAGATGGTGAATAATTGAATAATTGAATGGTTTGTGACTGATTATTTAGTTTTTTTATTATTTGATTTTTGTGTTTGTATTTGGATGAGATTATATATCGTGGTTGATGTAATACTTTTAATTTGGATAATATTTTAAAGTTTATATTAATCTATAATTATATTTTTGTGTGTTTATTTATTATTTTATTATAAAATGGTTATTTCGGTTGAACCACGGTTGAACCAATAAACCAATGAACTAGTAGCTAGAGCAGTTTGATGACCGGTTTAGTTTTCAGAACCTTGATTTATACTCATCCACCTCCTTAATGGATGGTTAGGATTAAATATAATCAACGGTCCAGATTAATCATCCAGAACTTTCATTACAAATATCTATCCTACCATAACTTTTTAAATACTTCTAGATTATTCCATACTACCTTTCAAATTTCTATATACATTCAGACTCTTCTAGAATACTCTATGACCTTCTAGAGTCTTCTAGAACTTTCTAAGGTCTTCCGAGACCTTCTAGGACATTCTAGAATATTCCAAAACCATCTAGAGCATTCTCAAATACTCTAGAAAACTATACAAATACCGTTAAATCTAACCTTCTAAAATTTACCGTGACATTCTCCCCCACCTAATGCGCAGACATCCTCGTCACGTTCTGTTCATGATAGCGCTCTAGGTGTTCTTAGAATTTCCACAGATCCTCACGAGCTTCCCAGCTGGTTATCGGGAGTCCTTTCCACTTGATCATGTATTGGATACTTGGTGGTACTCCTCTTCGTCGCACAACGTGATTAGCTAAGATCTCTTTGATTTCTTTATCAAAGGATCTAATCACCACAGGCGGAGAACAACTCGAGTCACCTCTATTCAGTTCATCTTGGTCTTCATGATATGGTTTAAGCATACTTACATGGAAGACCGGGTGGATCTTCATAAAGGGAGGGAGTTGTACTTTGTAAGCAACCTTCCCAACACGTCCAATGATCTTAAATGGCCCTTCGTATTTGCGGATTAAGCCCTTATGAACCTTGCGAAAGGCTTTAAATTGTTGTGAAAGAAGTTTAATTACCTTATCTCCCACTTGATAGCTTGCATGCCTCATCTTCTTATCTACCTATTTCTTCATCCTCTGATCTTTGTAGCTTTATCGAGGTAAGAACGAGTGACATCTTGTTTGGGGCTTAACTTCTTCTGAGTTTGGAAGTAACTTGTAGCCACATTGCCTGTCTTGACGATGAAGTGTGAACCAAGCAAGTAGTGGCGCCAAGTTCTTAAATAATGTGCTTCATCTTGCGACTCTCAAAGGTAATAGGATATCCTTCTTGTATCAGAATTCCTCCAATAGCGTAGTCAGAAGCATCAATGTGGACTTTAAACACCTTCGAGTAATTGGGCAGTGCTAGTATTGGTCCTTCTATAGTAGCAGCCTTCAATTCATCAAAGGCCTTTTGACACTCCTTTGACCATTCCCAAGAGTGATTCTTCTTGAGAAGATCAGTTAATGGTATAGCCTTGGCGGAGTATCCATTGATAAACCTTCGATAGTAATTAGTCAACCCAAAGAATGACCTCAATTCAGATACCTTATTTGGCGGCTCCCACTCTTTGATAGCATTCACTTTTTATTTATCCATGCAGAGAGTTACATCTTTAATGATGTGTCCCAAAAAGTGGACTTTGTCCCTTTGTAAAGGAATACTTTTCCTTCTTTATATATAGATTATTTTCTCGTAAGATCTTGAACACGGTTTGTAAGTGTTCTACATGTTCTTCCAAGGTATTGCTATAGACAACAATGTCATCCAAGTAGACCACTACAAACCGATCAAGATAAGGACGAAAGATCTTGTTCATCATGGTATAAAAGGTCGCAGGAGCATTGGTTAAGCCAAAAGGCATCACCAACCACTCATACGATCCATACCTCGTGACACACATGGTCTTAGGCTCATCACCATCGGCAATCCTCACTTAGTGATATCCTGATCGCAAATCCAGCTTTGAGAACCACTTAACTCTACCAAGTTGATCAAACAAATTGGATATTAAAGGAATATGGTATTTGTTCTTGATGGTTACCTTGTTAAGTGCTCGACAGTCAATGCATAGTCTCAATGAACTATCATGCTTCTTTTGGAACAAAACTGTTGGGCCATAAGGTGCCTTCGATGGATCGATGAATCCAGCATCTAGCAAATTCTTGAGTTGCTTCTTCAATTCCTCAAGTTTTGGCGGTGCCATCCTATAAGGTGCTGAGGCAGGTGCCGTTACCCCTGACTCCAATTCAATCTTGTGGTCCACCTTCCTCCTATGTGGTAGTTATTTTGGCAACTTGGGAGGCATCACATCCTTATTTTCTTTAAGGATTTTTCTTGATTTTGGGAGAAACGTCTTCTCTTTCAAATGTTGACTCCTTTTGTAATAGAGTTAAATATGTAATCTCTCGCTTCTTGATCCGTTTCTTGAGTTGCATAGTAGAAAGCATCGGTAGTCCTTTAGCTTTACAGACTATAGGAACCATGCATGAAGACCATTTTTCCATGACGCATATTATATCGTAGTATAGAATAGGTATTATATTTGCCTTCCTTTGTAAATCGAGTCCGATGACTATTTTGAAATCGTCCATGGATGCTACTGAAAAATCCACAAGACCCTTCCAAGAACCAAGAGTCATCTCAACCTTTTTTTGCTACTCCCTTAAGGGGTTCACCAGTGGTATTCATAGATTTGAACCATCCATTCTTTTCGGTAATTTTCAACCCAAGTCTCTTTGCTTCATCAAGTGTGATGAAGTTGTGTGTAGCACCAGTGTCGATCATAGTCATAACAGGTTTTTCATTGATAAAGGCTTTGACATACATCAAGCCTTTCTTTTCTGCCATGCTTGCCTCTTTTCCCTTCACAGCATTCATGAGTTGGATAGATCCAACACACTCAGTTACTTGAGATTGAGCCTCTCGTTCCTCGACGATAGATGCCAAAGTCCCTAACTTGTGACAGTCCTTCATTTGGTGTGGTTCTTTCCCACAAAGCATCCTTCTTTAGGCACAAAAGTCTTCTTTTTTTCTTCGTACTCTTTCTTTAAAGAGTATTTTTCTTTCTTTTTGGTTGAGAAACTCTTCCCATTGTCTCCCCCACCTTTAGTAGAGCTAGGTTTGGAGGAATACTTGAGTTTAGAGTCTTCCCTATGATACTTAGTGAGTGATTCGACCACCACGATGGTTTCATCGATATCCTTAACATTTCTTTTTTGTAGTTCTTACTTTGCGCAATGTTGGAGTCCATCAATGAAGAAGAACAATGCATCCTCTGATGCTAAGTTGGGGATTTGAAGCGTGAGAGTAGTGAATTCCTTTACGTAGTCGCTAATCATACTCTTGTACTTCAATTCCCTCAACTTCTTCCTTGCTTCATAAACCACATTTTCAGGAAATAATTGTCTTTTCAACTCTGTTTTGAAATTTTTCCATGTGCCTATGTTGTAAGTACCCTTCTTCATATCTACGTATTTTCTCCCCCACCACAAAATAGCATTATCAAAAAGGTAGAGAGCTGCAGTGCGTACCTTTATTGGTTCTTCGACCACCCCTTGGCCTTCAAAGTACCTCTCTATTTTTCATAGGAAGTTCTCCACCCCTGGCTAAGTTCTCCACAAACCACTTGTACTCCCTCTCGAACCTTACTCTGATACCAAATTGTCACAGTTTTGGACACACTCCAATACTACCGTGCTGGCACACAAACTTACTCAACCTCTTGAACTAAGACCAAGTCAGCCTAACTCTCAGTATTTAACAAGAAAGTTAAGAACATAAGAGAAAGAAAGTTTTGGTAGAAAGAACATTTTATTACTTAAGTATTTGTTACAAATGACTCATACACCCTCAAACTCTAACTCTTACCTCCTATTTATAACTATCCACCTCGTTAATGGATGGTCATGATTAAATCTAATCAATGGTTCAGATTAATCATCCAGAATCCTCATTACAAATATTTATCCTACCACAACTTTCTAAATATTTTTAAATTATTCCATACTACCTTCATACTTCTATATACATTCAGACTTTTCTAGAATATTCTATAACCTTTCAAAGTCTTCTAGAATTTTCTAAAATCTTCTGAAATCTTGTAAGACATTTTAAAACGTTCCAAAACTATCTAAAATATTCTCAAACCCTTCAAAATACTATACAAATACCTATAAATCTAACCTTTTAAAATTGACGGTGAGTGTGGGGTGGCGAAGGCTCCAATCATTAGATCGAACGCTGAAGGGTCTTGGCTCTGTTTCTTTCAAGCATCTGAGTTTTCTTTCGAGCAATTTGCTTCTAGTAGCAAGAATCGATGGCAACCGGTCCTACCACTCCTCTGTCTCATATTGATTTACAAACCCTAACAAGCCTGTTCAGTCAGTTCAATCAGATGCAACAAAATTCTAATCGTGCTAATTTGAGTCCAATTTTGGATCCAACAAGCCACTACTACTTGCATCCGGGAGAGAGTCCAGGTACTCCCCTAATTGCATCGATTCTCAACTTGAATAACTATCATACCTGGGAGACATCAATGTCGAGAGCTTTAAGAGGTAAAAACAAGATAAAATGTATTGATGGATCACTGCCTAAGCCACCTAGTGACGATCCGCTGTTTGAAGCCTGGGAGAGATGTAATATGTATGTGGTATAATGGCTGAATCTTTCTTTGAGCCCAGCCATAGCACAGAGTGTAGTATCGATCAATGACGCAGCAGATTTATGGAAAGATTTAAAACATCGTTATTTCCAGGGAGACATTTTTTGCATTACTGCAAAGCAAGAGGATATGAGTATCACAGATTACTTCACCAAGATGAAGGGAATTTGGGAGGGATTAGATAACTTCAAACCAGTTCCATCATGTGAGAGTTGTCATGAAACATGTAAGTGTGGATTGGGAATAATGAGAGGCTATAGGCAAGATACTAGGATGGTACGATTCCTGAGAGGTTTAAGTGATCAATTCACCACTGTTAGGTGATAGCTAATGCTTATGACGCCACTACCAACAGTTGAAACCGCATTTTCTTTGCTCCTCCAGCAAGAAAGGCAGAATATGGACCCCAATGAGTGCAAGGCCCTGGTCGTGGCTGGTCTAAATCAATCCTCTCATGAATTTGCACTAGCTGGAAGAGGAAGAGCTGCTAGAGGCAGAAGGGGAAGATCCGGATCAGGAAGAAGTGGAAGAGGTTTCAAGCAATGCACATTTTGGGGTAGAAGCAAACACATTGAGAATGTGTGTTACTGTAAACCTGGCTTTCCACCTCATATGAAAGACAATGGAAGGGAAAGTGTGGTCAATAATGTGACAATTGGCACTACTGATGAAGTAAATGAGAAATTCAGCAAATCCGCTGGGATAGTGAATGGGAGTTCTGAAGTCAACTTCTCAACAGAACAGAAGCTTGCACTATTGGCTCTCTTGGATCAACAAAGATCAACAAGCACCACTCACAATGTCAATCAAGTTCTCACACTCCCATCCACACCAGGTATATCATTCATCATGTTGTTAGCAACCTTTAGGCCTGACTCTTGGGTCGTCGACTCAGGCCACGGATCATGTTGTATACTCAATTCAATAATTCAAAAGCATTTATCACATAAAACCAGTGCATGTAAATCTCCCCGATGGGACTCAAACCATAACCGATGTAGCTGGAACTGTTGAATTCTCTAAACATTTCCATTTAGTGCATGCATTGTACACCCCAACATTCAAGTTCAATCTCATTTCAGTTACAAAGTTGACATCTAACCTTGGCTGTCAATTCAGTGAGATACAGGATTGTCTCTCCAAGAAAATGATTGGAGTAGCTGAACAAAGACGAGGACTCTATGCATTTGAAAATTTGAAAACAGTAGCATCAACAACGATGAATTCAGCACTGACATCAATAGGAATGCTTGGGAGCTCAAGTACATTAGGCACTACAAAAGCATGACATCTTAGATTAGGTCACATTCCCATTCAGAGATTAAATGTAATGTAAACAAAATACGATTTCATTGATAATAAGGGTGATGTAAACCCATGTGACTCATGTCATTTTGCAAAACAAAAAAGAATTTCTTTTCCTTTTAGTTTGTCTAGTTCAGAATCTGTATTTGATTTAGTTCATATGGACATTTGGAGGCCGGTTAGTGTCCCTTCAACAAATGGATACAAGTATTTTCTAACAGTAGTTAATGATAGAAGTAGATATACCTAGCTGTTTTTTATGAAATCTAAAGCTAAAACAAGGCCTCTTGTGCAGAATTTTGTATCTTTAGTTCAAACACAATTTGAAAAAACTGTTAAAATCATTAGGACTGATAATGGTGTTGAATTTAACATAAGTGGATTTTATGAATCAAGACATAATTCACCAAACATGTGTTGAAACTCTACAACAAAATGAGATTGTGGAGAGAAAACATCAACATATATTGGAGGTGACTAGGATTCTTATGTTTCATTCAAGGTTACCAAAAGGACTATGGAATTTTGCAACATCTCAAGCCATTCATATAATCAATAGATTACCATGTGAGGTGCTGCAAAATTCCTCACCATATCAGCTCCTAAAAGGTAAACTACCAGAGATTGGTTACCTAAGGGTATTTGGTTGTATAGCCTATGCTTCTATTTTAAGTGGTCAACAAAAGAAATTAGATAGAAGAGCAAGAAAATGTGTTTACTTTGGCCACAAAGTTGGCACAAAAGGTTATATTTTGTATGACTTAAACAGTAGAGAAATATTCCTTTCAAGATATCTCATTTTCTATGAAAATGTTTTTCCTTTTGCTGAACAAATTGAACACAATCCACATAGCAATGCACCACCTATTAATCATGTGTCTGTTGATTCTTTTGGGTATGCACACACATTAAATGAAGACATACATGACACATTGCATCCACCTGCACAACATGATAATCATGAAATTAGTACTACAAAACCCACCGTATCTAATAGGGAGTTACAAACCTCACGTACCTAGGGAAGCCCCACCCATTGAGGTTAGAAGATCATCTAGGATTAGAAATCCTCCTTCATATTTAAAAGACTTCCAATGCCTAACTGCATCCTCATCTAACTCTTGCCTCCAATCATGTTTTAATCTCCAATCCTATTTCACAAATGTTGTCTCATGAGTCAGCATCCATTTTAGCTGCATCCATGCATAAAGAACCTAAGACTTTTGAGGAGGCCATTGTTGATTCGAATTGGACAAAGGCCATTAATGATGAGTGGCTGCTTTGGAGAGAAACCACACTTGGACACTCACCAAGCTACCAGTTGGAAAACGGGCAGTAGGAAGCAAATGGGTGTTCAAGCTCAAGTTGCACCCTAATGGATCCATTGAAAGATATAAGGCGAGGCTGGTTGCACAAGGGTTCACTCAGACTAAAGGGGTGGATTATAAAGACACTTTCAGTCCGGTGGTGAAGATAAACACATTTGGGATTGTGCTTTCTATTGCTGCCATCAAGGGATGGTATCTCTATCAACTAGACATCAATACTGCATTTCTCCATGGGGATTTGGATGAAACTGTATACATGAAACCCCCCGCAGGCTTGGCTATTTCAGATCCTACTCTGCTGTGTCGTTTGGACAGGTCTCTTTATGGTTTGAAGCAGGCAAGCCGGCGATAGAACACCAAGCTTGCTGCCTCCTTGGTTTCATCCGGTTATGTACAGTCTCGCCATGATTATAGCCTCTTCACCAAAGCATCTTCTACTGGTTTTACTGCTATTTTGGTTTATGTGGATGATCTTGTATTGGCTGGGAGCCTGGGACTGATCTGCCTGAAATCCATGCTCACCGCACTATAATGAAAGAGCCGTGAGAATGGTGAATCAACTCTCATCATCTCTGTTGTATGAGTTTGAACGCTGAGAAGAAGAAGAACGAAAGATCAAGAAGGTGAAGAAGATGGATGAGAAAAATAAACGGGGGAGAGAGAGAGCTCGCGCGCTTAATTTACAATCCTATACCAAATACATATATATACTAGTTACCTATTCTACAGGTAACAAGTGGCTAACTAATTTGACTAATTACAGTCACACACACAACTAATCAGTACAGTTAATCCTAATTACCTTCTATCTTCTATCTAACTAATTGTAGCTAAATTAACAGTTTTTCAGTGATGTAATACTGACACAGCAGGGACACGACACGCGACACGCCGAAACGCGAATTTTAAAATCTTACATGACACGGGAACACGCATATATATAAAATATAAAGTATTTTTTAGATAAATTGTAATCATATTTTGATATTTTATTGATATTAAAATATAAAATAAAATTTTTAATTATTTTTAATATTTTATTTTAATTATATCAAGTATTTAAAATATTTTTTGCTTTAATAAATAATAATATATACTATATCTAAATTTATTTTAAGAATAAGACTGGACACGCGGACACGTGATGGTATTTAGGTGTGTCCAGGCGTGTCCGGAGAAGGATTTTTTATTTTTTATTAAGACACGGACAGCAGACACGCGTGTCGGAGTCGGACGAGTGTCAGTGAGTGTCGTGTCCAAAATATGTCGACACGCGACACGATAACTCAACGAAGTATCCGTGCTTCATAGGAGACAGCATAGTTGAAAAACTTTAGATAACCATCCAATTAGTTTTGCATGATTTTGCATTTCACATGCAAAGCAAATTCGTTTTATTCCTAAGCTTTTTCTCTTTGCCACTCAATTTAACATTATGCTTATGATAAGCTATACAATATAAACCAAAACCAAAAACAAAAACATTGAACAGAGCTTGTGAGGCTAGCTGTTGCGGTTACAAGTGAACTGGCGCTTGGTGGTTGATGTTGGGAAATTATTTAATTTCTTAATTTGTTTGAGTAATATATATATATTAATTATAATCACAAATTAAGCTATTTTAAATTAAGTGACTGGTAATTTCATTTATTGTTATAAATACTAAATTGAATAAGTTATAATTACTTTTAATTTAGAATTAAATGAGGATACAACTAGATACTATATCTATTTGGACTTTAGATACTATTTTATTTGGGTTTTAGAGTTTAATAGGTGCTATGTTCAAATATAAATAGTGATTTCAAGGTTTTGGTCTCCAAGATATCAAAGCTACCTCTATAACTCTTTTTCTCACCAGAAGAGTTGCAATTCAGCCCTATTAGGAATAAAAAAGGTTTTGGTTGAGAAAGATCAAAGAACCAAACTCTTCTAATCATGCTCATGAATTCAAGTATGTTTTTGCGTTCAAGTATTTCTTTCTTAATGATTTAACATGGATGGTTTGGGGGTTAAGGAATTCTAAAAAAATTCCATTGTGGCTAAGGCAGGGTTTAGCAGCAGCACTACACTGAAGAAGAAAAACTACTGCACAAAAATAAAGAATCACGAAGAAGTGAAGAACTATGATGCAGCAATGCACGGATGTGGTGTGTGGTGTGGCAGGCCCTAAATCTAATTTCCAATTTCTAGTTTAACCAGGTTGATCCAGATTCCAGAGGATCCAAACCTTGGTCTTAACCCGGTTGGGTGATTTAGACAGATAAACTTTTTGAGTAAACTCTCTTATATTGTTACTACGTAAAAATTAAACTCATTTTAAATAGTATTAATTTACTTCATTAAATTCATATCAAACTTATTGATTTTTATTTACTAAATATGTAAAATATTACCGCATGTGAGCAGTCAAGATAAGCTTGAAGAAAAGCATTCTTTCAAAGTTTCTTATCACCTTCAAATTCTGGGATGATATTGATCTCGATGCGCATATTTGACGTTATTTGTCATACAGTATATCATAGCACAAGAAATAGTGCGTGACAAAGCATTTAAGTAATATTCTTTGTTAACCATACATACGTAAACACGTCCTCAGTACCCCAGCTTAAAAAAATGGGTGCGGAAATTCATAACCAGCGTATATCACTTACATTTTCTAGTTCCTAGAAATACATACTCCTATGGGCAACTCTTTACAGGGGTTACAGTTACACTTAAACAGAAACCTTCGCCCAAACAGATTCCGTTGTATATTTTACTTCACAACCTTTGGGCAACTCTTTCATATAAATCGCGGGGCCAATTCCTCTTCATATTATTTGCAATGAAACTCGCAATCTGCAAAAAAGCATATTTATGTTTAGCCTAAATCCAAGAGCAGATGCTGAAAAAAGATATTAAAATTAACATTCCCATATTCCCATTGAGAGGCACCACTGGAAGAGAGAGAGAGAGAGAGAGAGAGACCCCCGCATCCCGCATTAACAGAGAAAACAAATTCTGGAGAATAAGGGTACCTCAACAAGGGCTACTAAAACAAGGATGAAAACCCAGGGAGAAAAGGGGGGATTCACAAGAAAATACCTTCGCCCTTAAGGCACGGAGTGATCCATCGGAGTCCGTCACGTTGTCCAGACAAGTGAGAGCAACCTTCAAAAGATCCGGGATACAAACTTGGACATGAGGAGATAAGTTTTCAAACACATCGACAGCAATATCAGGGCCTCGAGGATCTAGAGGAAGAAATGGAAGTTTAGCAATCTCCCTTAACGCCTCAACATGATGCCCCACTCTGGCCAATTTGTGAATTGACAGTATAGACTCAAGTTGTCTCAACACAGTTTGCTGCTCAAAAACATGGTCTCTCTCCTGAAGACTGCAAAATTAATCCAATCAATCACTTTATAAAAGATGGAACTTTAAACCCTAAACTAGTCACATTGAATGAACAGCAGATTAAGTTTTCATACTTGAATGCAATTGATCATACCACCTCCATTTGAAGATTCATAAACCAAATTACAAGGCTCTCAAGTGCACTATAGTTATGAAACTAAAAATTTCTAATTATTCTGATAGCTAACAAGGAATAGAAATGCACTCTTGGAATTTCCAAGTTACTTAAGAATCCCACACAATTAAGGCCTCATAGTTTAGTAATATGACCATGCACCATGGCATTCTTGAAGGAAATTTCCTGACTCAAATATTTGTAAAAGAAAGAACCAGAATAAGCCATGAAATCTCATAGAATTTTATAGTTGACACAGGTCTTGCCTTTGGGACAGCAAAAAGGGGGAAGAAAAGAGGGAGGGGGGAAAAGAGGGGGGGTTGATTAATTCCATGGATAAAAGATAAAAACGATATTCAGGGCACAATCAGCAAGGAATATGATTTTCAATATAACCTGACATCCGGATGATAATGGTATGTCTCCAAAATCTCATTGCCAGAATGGATAAGCCCGGCTGTCTGGCTCTCGCCATCTAACCTTCCACGGAAAAGGGCACAAATAGCTTCAGACAGGCACTTATTAATGGTGTCCAATGCCATTGAGAAAGACCCCACTCTCTTCTGAATTTCTATAGACTGTGCCAAGGGGAAGAAAATCCAGAATTAGCATAAGCAAATGAATAGGATAGATGAAAACCCAGTAATCCACAAAGAAGGAGAAAAGAAGTAATGGAAGGAAAAAGAAGGATGAGGACTAAAATCAGAGTGAGATGCTTCTGACTTGGACTACCTTAATGCTTATCAGTCAGGTCATGTTATAATTCAGTAAGAACAGATTAGCTCGTGAAACAGTAACATGATAAAGAATGACGTTACCTTGTTATACATCCCAGCCTCCTGACACTGGCAAGCAGCTTCAATTAAGAACTGTTGCCTTGCTTTTGGATCTGTCACAAAACGACCCAATTGACCTTCTTCTCCAGCACCCCTTGGACCCAGTAAAAGGAATATTCCTCCATCCCTTAACAATATTTCAGTTAGAAGCTGCTTCAACATCAAACTTCTTTGCCTTTGCTGATCAACATTACCTCTACCAGTCCATGAAAGCTGCCCACCGCCCACTGCAGCAGCAGCTTGTGCATAATATTCTAATGCCATTTGGAGATCATCAAGACGCAAATACATAGATCCATACTGCCTGATAATGGTAGACACTTCTGCATAAGCATCCATCACTCCTAATTTTTGCCTAGCACCTTCAGAGAGGATACCATGATCAGCTAGCACAATTGATAGGTGAGCAGCATCAACATTATATCCTTCATCTCCAGTTTCCTTAGACATGTATAGCACAGCTGGAAGCAATTGAATGCTTAAAAGCAAAATATAGGGATAAACCATAGGATCTTTTCCATTTTTAGTATAGTATGATGGCTCAAATTTATTCAGGTAAGTTTGTAAATCATCCAAACTGTATGGAACCAGGCCATCTCTTAGAACAATAGATGAAGGTCCACTAGGGCAGTCCCGCACAGCTGACAATTTGAACCACAAGAAATCCTCTATTGTACTGAATAGAGTTTGGTCTCTAAGCATACGATCAATATGCCTTCGGGAACCTGATATGATGGCATACAGCAGTAATTTTTTCTTGTCATATGCAGCTCGACCTACACGATCACCAGTTCTCAACATTCTTTCACATTCCTCCATTGCAGCAACTGCAATCTCTTCTGGCACCATTCCTCCCGTATTAATCCATTCTGTGAGCTGTCAAACACATTAAATCAGTCAGTAAAAAATATTACACCACAAATTAGTAAAAAAACAAACGTGATGGTTATAGTATGTACCAAAGGAGCAAATTGATGTGAAGCACGGGAAGAGAGAGCAACATTTCTTGCTTCATCATAATACCCAGTTCTTAAGCAAAAATATATCTGTCAAAACAAAAAATGGAAGCTACTGAGCAATAATAATCGCAAGAAACAAAATGTATTAGAAATATTAGTTTTATACCACAATAAGCATTAATCAAATATAACTAAATTGATAAGAAATGAAGTATCCTAGACCTGCTGCCATGTAGTATCAACAGGAGGCTGGCGCCGAGCATCCCCAGCATCAAAATCCAGTATTCCATAATCCCTTAACCGAATCTGCACACCAATATCTAAAATCAGGGACTTCAAAACTTTTAAATGCATGGTACAATATTTGATATTATGCATAAGCTTCATAATTAGACAAACCCGAAGGAAGGCACGGATTCTTTGCAAATTCCCAACGCCGCCACCAAGAGCAGCCTACCATTTGATCGAAAAAGCAACCAGAATATAAGGACCAATATGACACATGCACTCTGTCAGAAATGAACAAAGAACAAGCAGATGAAAGCAAAAAGGAAAAAAATTGAGAGAAGCTTGTCAAAGCATTTTCAAGTGATACCCCTCAATAGCATAGCATGCCAAGCAAACACAGACCAAATGTAGAGTAAGAGAATATAAGACAAGAATTAATTATGCAAACTAATTGTTGGTGTAAACAATGAAATTTCATTCAAGCTCTATTTTATTATATTAATAAAGAACAAGCAGACAAATGTAAAAGAAACTATAAAGGCTTGATAAGTTTGTGCTTAAAGCAAACCCTCAAAAGAATAGCATGCAAAACAGGGTGAAGGGCAGAACTGAAAAACTAGATAAAATCAGCAACCAAAGGTTGAAAATTTCTCTGCAGATTAAATCATGAATAACAATTTACTTGTGCAGGATGACTTTGTATGGTATCCATGACATATTTCTCATGTCCCCATTCAAGATGGCGTCTCGCCCCAATAATCAATGCCATCCTTTTAGAAACATTCTGCACGGTTGAGTCCTCATCCAACAGCATCTGTATACATGAACAAGTTATGAAAAATAAATTAGAATTTCTACTTTGCCCCATGTGGAAGCAAGAAAGTTGAATTCAAAAGTTTTTCTTCTGTTTTCTCTGTTAACAGTGATAACAGAATTACGAAAGTACAACCTGAACAAGGTGCCATATCTTCCGCATCGTAACTGATTTTCCACCACTGGCTTCAATGCCCAAACTTTCATATGCAGCCCTGAAAGCTGCAGCAGGCTGACAACCAAAGGGGAAAAACTCGTAACATACTTATATGTTGCTAAACACACACTACAAACTCTCAACCTACCTACACTAAAGAAAAATAATTATATGTACTGGGAAGGTAATATGTTGAATCATATATCATTGAACAGTGAAGATTTCAAACAGCCAACTTCAGCTACTTTATTTTCAATATCCAAGATTTCAATATAATGTATAAAATCTCATGGTCTAAACTTAAATGAGATGGAGAAATAAGGAACATACTTTAAATGGTAAACCAGATTCCCTTGCTTTATTAAGATTCTTAACAACTTCAGCATATAGAGATGCCTTTTTCTCCATAATAGGCCTGCTGCTCAGAGGAACAATATCCATGCCAGACACACCAGAAGAAACTTGTGGACCGGAAGCCATTGACACAACCTGACCTGAGTGGGTACCAACATTGCTGGCAGCAAGCATGTTTGTCCTAGGCAATGTTGAAATTCGACTTAAACTCTGAAGGAAATCACGCTTTTCCTTTTGCCAATCCTCCTGCCAAACAATGAGTTCTAACATGCAGTAAGAAGTTGAGCAACACATGACACAATAATCATTTCATCTATGACCTATCAATGTCATTAATCACTAGTCACTATATATAACAATATCAAGAACAAAGGGTAATGTCATAATCACCAATAATCCAACATGAATATTAGGTAAAATGGTCATCCAAACTATAAATTGCAAATGTTAAAATGAGAAACCTTCACAGAGGAAAAAGAAGGATTACAAAGAAGGTTAAATCCACCATAAAGATAGACATCATCATTAAGGAAAGCAAACATCTAAAACATGGCAGAAATAAATAATCCAATCAATACAATAAATCTCTTCAACTCCTTTTGCTCACACCGGTTACATAAGCCACAAGAAATCTAAGGATTGCAATTTCTTGTAAATTTTCAAGCCATTCTTTTAGGATCAAAGAAATTAAAGAAAAACAAATAATTAAATACCACACACCCATAACAATTTCTTATTTGAATCAATGAAAGGGCAAAATAAAAACCGCATCAGTATGCCAAAAAAAAACGGTTCTCCACTACCAAGAATTCTTATCTCAGTGGATTTACAAGTATACTTACAGAAGATATATCTAGTAAGAATGGCACACACAAATCAAGAAGATTTATCCAGTAATATATATATATATATATATATATATATATATATATATACACACACTCTAAATTTCGGGGAAAGTTCATAAAAATAAGTAAAAACAAAAGATTATGCTATGAAAGAATGCATCACCCTAACCTCCAAAACTTTCATCATATAGTCATTGAAACTCCTAAGATTGTCTTTCTGAGCTTCCTGGACAGCAGATACCATTGCCATTTCATGAACCTATAAAGGAAAACAACACAGTATACAATATCATCAAATTCCACTTGACGATGTAAGGTGTGAGGGGTTTTAAAATTTTAAGGGTTTTCAAAAAGGGAATAGAACCTCCAGATACAAACACCAAATACTTTTGCTTATAGAACAAAGGAGGCAGGAGGTGGAAACATCATTTATGCAATCATGCTACAATATTCTAAGCAATCAACTTACAATGTAAATGAAATTATGAATTAAACATGATAGTAAACGCACTATGGATTACAGAAAATTTAAAAGTAAAAATTACCTGCTGCAGATACTCCTCGACACTTGTGGCCTCCACAGGAAAAACATCCTCAAAAGTTGTCTGCAAAGAGAGAGAAAAATAACAGAGAGGAACAATGTCAGCAAATAGTAGTAGTTGATTGAATAAGCAGTAAAGCCATCTGAAGATAAGTACCTTCAATTCAAATGACTTCAGGTCCCTTGCAAGTTGCTCTGCATTTATCCCCTCACGAGCAAGGAGCCTATCAACACATGGGAAATTATAATATAGCCATAAAAAGTTTCAATGCATCATCATCGACTTTATGATGATTTCCACATGGCACATGCCCTTGCAAGATGTAAAAATAAGTTATTGCTACATTAAAAAGGGCCAGAAGGAAACCAAAATAGATATAGTGATATCTTATTATGTAGCTTTTTAAGTAACCTGGACCTTTACTAACAAGAAGATGCATAATCAGATGCATTGACATGCCAGGACCTAGGCAGCAGACCCAAATTAGTTGGGAACAACTATATACTATATACTATATATATCATTTGGAGGGAAAGTTTCCTAACAGCTCATTGCACTCCAACTAAACATAAGATACTCAAATTTATTTACTTCCTGCCTAAACTCTAGCGTCTAGGTGGTTGAACAAAAAGATATAGTAATAAATAAATAATAAATAGAACGAACAATAATGAAAGCATACCTTGTTGCAGCTATCGATTGTGAAGGAGCCTCGGTCCTTAATGTCTTGGATTTCAGCTTCTTAGATAATGCTTCTAATTGGTCTAAGTTCCTCTGAATAAAGTACGAGAGTGAAGTCAAAATCAGAGATCTAAGTTCCTCTGAACTATTACATAGTCAACATTCGATTTCCCTTTGAAGGAACAAAAATGTTCACTGATAGAAAGGAATGCTAATTCATATACGCCATCAAATTGAAGCTATCGTTGATCCATAACTAAAATGTGCAAAATTGTATCGACTCTATCCTCAGGAGTAATGAAAGTCGGTTAAAAAATCTTTTGATAAAAAAGAGAGATGATGATGATGATAGTAATAGTTAAATTGCTTGCAATATGTTTAACGGCAACTTGATTGAACGGCATTGAGATTGAGAAATGCGGAGAGAAATGGAAATGGAAAAAGTGGGAAAGCAGAGAGAACCTGAAGAGGAGGGAACTGAGCGGAAGGAGCAGCTTGTTCGAGAAGCTTGGAGGAAGAATGAAGGAGATCGCTCCAGCTACTCAAGTCTTCGTTGGCCATGGCGCTCTCCAATTCCAAACAGCCAGGGAAAGGGAAAGGGAAAGGAAAAGGGTTTTAGTTATCACTTAAAGCCCTAAAATTTGAAACCCAATTGTAACCTTCGGGAGTCGGGACGATCAAAACCCGACCCATCTTTTAAGCATTCAAACCGAACCGCTCAGCAATAGCGAGTGAATTCGCTAAATTTAGATTCTCTAAATTTTAAATTTTATTTTAAAAAATAAAATATAATTTTTTATTATTTATTTTATAAATAAAATTAATAATAAATATAAAAGAGAAACTATTAAATAATAATAAAAAATTATATTTTATTTTTTAAAGTAAAAATTTACAATTTAAAAAATTCAAATTCGATTCAGTGATCCAAATTATCCAATTAAGATATCAAATCTAGTTGAACCAATTTAATTAATATAAAATAAAATTATTAAAAATTTATTATATAATTTTAAATATTTAAATTTAATAATTTTTAAATTAATAGAACTCAAAATTTCACAATTTTACATAATAATTTATTTATAATTTATCACAAAAATTAGATCAATTTATGAAATTTATCGATTAATTATTAATTCGACTATTTTTTATCAGATAATTTTTTATCACAGTTAAAATTGACTAAAAAATCAATTTTTGATTAATCCGATTAAATTAGTTAGTCCGATCGATTTTTAAAATTATGTCAAGAAAATAGAAAACTGACATATTTAAGAAATAATTTGAAAAGAAATTTTTACATAATATTATATTATATAATATATTTAAAGATAAGGGCTAATGTGGATGAAAAAACATCCACAACTAGTAATAATAAAATTATTTCTGTTCTTTTTCATATTCTGTAATAATAAAATTACAAATTTCAAGTTTTGTCTCATTAAATTTAAGTTTATTTGTATTGTGATAGTTTTTTATAATACTTATTTATTGAGGAGTGTTAGGGCCAGTAACTTTTGTGATTTGTAGCCATCAAATAACCATTAATGATGATTTTAATGGTGTGAAATTGATGTGAAATTGATGTGAAATTTCATCCAATAACTCACTTTTCTTTGCTGGTTACATGTTGGTTAAAATTTAAAAAAATTGCTGGCCCCTTAAACTTTTTTTTATTTATTTTATATTGGGTCAAATAGAACATATTCGGCTTGGCTATAAAGTATAAAGTATAAACCATAGATTTTATATTATTATTTCTTTTGGACAGAAACAGAACTAGAGATTTTATTTAATTCATCTATGATTCTTAATTCTAAAACAGAAATTATCGCACTCATGTCCCAAAAAAAAGAAAAAAAAAACTCTCGCACTGTTACAGTATGGATGACCACCAACCCTTTATCCAATTAAAAGGTGCTTGGATAATACAAACCTTTAATGTAGATATGCCATCCTTTCCAAAGCTTGAAAAAGCTAATCTTGTATAACTATAAATAAGGCTTCATAGCCTAAGGTACGAGACACAACAATAATAAAGAAAATACTTTCTTTCTCTCTCTTTTCTTCTACAATAAAGCACTCATTTACTTTTCCTCTTCATAGAATACTAATATAATATTAATAATATTATCTTTATAGTAGTATAATAATATTGGTAAATATTAATAGTAGTATTTTTCTTTATTTTATTACTTCTTTCCTATTTATTTTACAACACGTTATTAGCACGAGACTCTGATCAAATTTTAGGAAGACTTCAGGTAACAAATTTTTATTATGTTGACTTGAATATAATGTTTTTGATATATCTGAAAATAATTATTTATCATGGATACTAGATATTAAAATCCATCTTGATTCAATGGATCTTGGAGATACCATTAAGGTTGAAAATAATACATCCAGAAGGATAAAGCCAAAGCCATAATTTTCCTTCGTCGTCATCTTGACGTATGATTGAAAAATGAATATTCCACATTAAAAGATCCTGCAAATCTATGGAAAGACCTTGAAGAAAAGTACAATAATCAAAAGACGATGATACTTCCTCAAGCCCGATATGTTAGAGAAAATTTTCTCGATCTTCCATGTCTCAAATGTGCTCCTGTAGTAGCAATCGAGAAAAATGTTTTAAAAATATTTTGACCTAATTTCTTACCTTCTTGTTGCTGAGCGCAACAATGAGTTACTCTTAAGAAATCATGAAGCGCGCCCAGATGGCGCCGCCCTATTTCCTGAAACAAATGCGGCAAATTATAACCCCAGAAGAGGTAAATGGCAAGATTTTGATAACAAGAAAAATTATGGAAGGAAAAGAAATTATGTTCACAAGAAAGAATCTCACCAGAAGTGGGATAAAGAAAGAAACAATGGGCAAAGTAAATCAATTGAGGACAAATGCTTCCGTTGTGGTAGAAATGACCATTGGTCACGTACCTGTCATACCCCAAGGCACCTAGTTGATCTTTATCAAGTATCCTTGAAAAAGGATGACAAAGGAAAGGAAACAAATTTTGTTTCAAATGATGAAAATTCCACCACTCATTATGATGTATCTAATTTCTTTAAGGATTCTGAAGGAAATATTGGCTATTTGATCAATGATGGAATAGTTTGATATATGTATGTGTTTGTTAAGTATTCATGTGAATAATTTTACTGTGCATGCACTTCTACTCATTTTATTATTATTATCATTTGTTTTTTGAAGAAAAATGGTAAGGACATATTCTAAAGATATTTGCCTTGCGGATAGTGCAAATTCGCACACTATTCTTAGAAGTACTATATATTTTACCCATCTTGTGCCAAAAGAAGAATATGTTAATACTATTATTGGCTCGGGCAATGTGATAGAAGGCTCCGGAAGAGCTATAATTTTGTTTTCTGGAGGAACAAAATTTATAATAAATAATGCACTATTATCTACCAAGTCCCTGAGGAACTTGTTGAGTTTCAAAGATATTCGCCGAAATGGATATCATGTTGAGACAATGAATGAGGGAAATCATGAGTATTTATGTATCGCAACTCATGATTCAAATAAGAATGTTATATTAGAAAAGTTACCCTCACTTTCATCTGGATTGTATTATACCAAGATTAGTGCAATTGAATCACATGCCATTGTAAACCAGAAGTTTACTAGCCCAAATGAATTCATAACTTGGCATGATAGATTGGGTCATCCGGGAACAATCATGATGAGGAGAATTATTGAAAACTCTCATGGACATTCACTAAAGAACTAGAAGATTCTTAAATCTAGTGAATTTTGTTGTGTTGCATGTTCTCAAGGGAAGTTAATTTTAAGGCCATCACCAGTAAAGATTGGATTTGAGTCCCTTGAATTCCTAGAAAGGATTCAAGGTGATATATGTGGACCTATTCATCCACCATGTGGATCTTTTAGATTTTATGGTCCTGATAGACGCATCTTCGAGATGGTCACATGTGTGCTTATTATCTTCTCGCAACCTGGTATTTGCAAGATTACTGGCTCAAATTATTCGATTAAAAGCACAATTTCCAGAAAATCCAATCAAAGCAATTCGTCTTGATAATGCTGGTGAATTTACTTCCCAAGCTTTTGATGCTTATTGTATGGCTAATGGAATAAGTGTTGAACATCCAGTAACTTATGTTCACACACAAAATGGGTTAGCAGAATCACTTATTAAACACCTCCAATTAATTGCTAGACCCTTACTTATGAGAACAAATCTCCCAACCTCGGTTTAGGGGCATGCTATTTTACATGCCGTAGCACTTATTCGTTTGAGGCCAACGAGTTACCATCAGTTCTCTCCTATGCAATTAGCATTTGGCCAGCAGCCAAATGTTTCCCATTTAAGAATATTTGGGTGTGCGATATATGTTCCCATTGCACCACCTAATCGCACCAAAATGGGACCCCAAAGAAAATTGGGGATATATGTTGGATATGATTCTCCCTCTATAGTGAGGTATCTTGAGATACAAACGAGAGATGTATTTAAAGTCCGGTTTGCGGATTGTCATTTTGATGAATCAAAATTTCCAACATTAGGGGGAGAGAATAAGCTTCCTGAAAAGGAACTTAATTGGAATGCATCATCGTTGATGCATTTAGATCCTCGATCAGGGCAATGTGAACTATAAGTTCAAAAGATTATACATTTGCAAAGAATAGCAAATGAATTGCCTGATGCATTTTCCGATACAAAGAGGATAACCAAATCTTATATACCAGCGAAAAATGCCTCAATTCAAATTGATGTCCCAGTAGGACAAGCAGCCACTGAAGCAAATTCACGCCAGAAGCGTGGCAGGGCGAAAAATGCCCCAATTCGAATTGATGTCCCAGTAGGACAAATAGCCACTGAAGCAAATACACGCCAGAAGCGTGGCAGGCCTGTCGGTTCCAAAGATAAAAATCCTCGAAAGAGAAAAGAGGTAAATACTATTCCTGTTGAAAAAGACACAGTAAAGACACCTACAGTTGTCCAAAATTCTGATATAATTTTAACGCCAGAAGACGTTCAGGTACTTGAAAATTGTGAAAATGACGAGATCTCGATAAATTATGTCTTTACAGGAGAGAAATGAGACCGAAATAAGACAATTGTCAATGAAATATTTGCATATAATGTGGCATTATCATGCATAAAAGTAAGGATCTTGAGCCAAGATCAGTCGAAGAATGTCGACAAAGGAATGATTGGCCAAAATGGGAAAAAGCCATGAAGGCTGAGTTAGACTCACTTGCAAAACGTGAAGTCTTTGGACCTGTAGTCCGTACACCAGAAGATGTAAAACCTGTTGGATACCGATGGGTATTTGTGAGAAAACGAAATGAGAAAAATGAAGTTGTACGCTATAAAGCCCGACTTGTGGCACAAGGTTTTTCACAAAGGCCCGATATAGATTATGAAGAAACGTATTCTCCTATAGTGGATGCGATAACATTGCGTCATTTGGTCAGTTTATCTAGATATCATAAACTGCATATGCATTTAATGGATGTGGTAACAGCCTATTTGTACGGCTCATTAGATTGGGATATCTATATGAAAGTCCCTGAAGGACTAAAGATATCTAAACCATCCAGTGAATATTTGCAAATGTTATACTCAGTTAAATTGCAAAGATCTTTATATGGTCTAAAGCAATCTGAACGAATGTGGTATAATCGTCTTACTGAGTATCTGGCCAAAAATGGATTCAAGAATGATGATATATGTACGTGTGTTTTCATAAAGAAAACTGCATCTGGATTCATTATAATTGCTGTGTACATTGATAATTTAAATATCATTGGGACTCTTGAAGAGATTCCAACAATTATAAAAACTCTAAAAGAAGAGTTTGAGATGAAAGATCTTGGAAAGACTAAATTTTGTCTCGGCCTGTAGATCGAGCATATAAAAAATGGGATCTTTATCCATCAAACAACATACACAGAGAAGATCTTAAAAAAGATTTTATATGGATAAGTCACATCCCTTGAATACCCCAATGATCGTAAGATCTTTGGATGTGGAGAATGATCAATTCCGTCCTAAAGAATGGAATGAAGATATCCTTGGTCCTGAAGTACCATATCTTAGTGCCATTGGAGCGCTAATGTATCTTGCTAATAATACGCAACCTGACATATCATTCGCAGTGAATCTACTAGCAAGGTATAGTTCCTCTCCAACTAGAAGACATTGGAGTGGAATTAAGCAAATCTTTCGATATCTTCATGGAACGGTTGATATGGGATTGTTTTATCCCTATGGATCTAAATCACAACTAGTTGGCTATGCAGATGCTGGCTACTTGTCTGATCCACATAAAGGGAGATCTCAAACAGAATATCTGTTCACATATGGTGGTACAGCTATATCATGGAGGTCCACAAAACAGACGATAGCAGCAACCTCCTCTAATCATGCTGAAATACTCGCGATACATGAAGCAAGTCGCGAGTGTTTTTGGCTCAGGAGTTTGATCCAATATATCCTGTCATCATGTGAACTGATTGACCAAAAGATAGCTCCAACTGTCCTGTTTGAAGATAATACAGCATGTATTGCTCAACTTAAAGGCGGATATATCAAAGGTGATAGAACAAAGCATATTTCTCCCAAATTCTTCTTCACTCATGATCTTCAAAATCAGGGGACAATTGATGTCCAACAGATCCGCTCAAGTGACAATCTGGCAGATTTATTCACGAAGTCACTCCCAAAATCCTCCTTTGAAAGATTGGTACATGAGATTGGGATGCGCCGATTTCGAGATATTAAATGATGTTGGCAAGAGGGGGAGACTGTACTCTTTTTTTCTTGGTCAGGTTTTTTTCCATTGAGTTTTTCTTGACAAGGTTTTTAATGAGGCAGTCCCCATTACAAAGAATATTGTACTCTTTTTCCTTCACTAAAGTTTTTTCCATTGGATTTTCTTTAGTAAGGTTTTAATGAGGCATATTCATAATGGTCATCCAAGAGGGAGTGTTACACTATGGATGACCACCAACCCTTTATCCAATTAAAAGGTGCTTGGATAATACAAACCTTTAATGTAGACAGTACCATCCTTTCCAAAGCTTGAAAAAGCTAATCTTGTATAACTATAAATAAGGCTTCATAGCCTAACGTAGAAGACACATCAATAATAAAGAAAATACTCTCTCTCTCTTTTTTTCTACAATAAAGCACTCATTTACTTTTCCTCTTCATAGAATACTAATATAATATTAATATATTATCTTTATAGTAGTATAATAATATTGGTAAATATTAATAGTAGTGTTTTTCTTTATTTTATTACTTCTTTCCTATTTATTTTACAACACGCACTCTTTTCATTATACCTGACCCTTCAACTCGTCATTTGTCTTGTCATGATGTTTGGAAACTTTTTGAAGTTTAATTTTTACGAATTTATTCTATTATATAAAAATTAAATTTTTATATCTAATGATAGAGCTGGTATATTTTTGAAAGTATTTTTTAATTTATTTTTTTAACTCATTAAATACAAATTATTACGATAAACTAATTATATTAACTAATTGATTTGATTAGATATTTAAATATCACATAATTTAATAATTTATTATAATTTATATTAATTTAATTTGGTAATATTTCTTAATTTATTTTTTTAATATTCTGTTAGTATTTTTTAATTTATTTCTTTTAATTTATTAAACTAATAAATTTATTTATTAATTAATTTGGTTAATTTATTAGTTATTAAAATAATAAATCTATGAATAAAATAGGCAACCGGAATATTTTCAATTAATAATTAAATCAAATAAAATCAAATCATATATATGGAGCCAAACTCAAATAATATGAATTAAGGACTAAACTAAAATAAAATAATTTTTTACTTATTCATTCAAATTGAATTCAATAAATACAAATTAATTTTGTTAGATAATCACGGTCTTTTTGTCTACTATATATAGATGTCTACTATATATAGATGATCACACAAAATTATAAGAATCGTCATTTTTATCGCTCTTGCTATTTCAACTCTTCTTTTCTTTTTCTTTTTTCTTTATGTAGAATTTCTTTTTTATGTATAAATGTACTCAAAATGAGAAGGCAAATATAAGTATTTCATTGATTGTTTGTTTGATGAATACTATAACCCGAAAATATTTCAAAATAGGCATTTTATCACTGTCGATGAAAGTTAAACATGTAGTAGTTCAAGGTGGTCAGTGTATTTTTTATAGTATTAGATAGAAGAATATTTATTAAAATGAACATACCCATTGTAACGAATTTTATTTCTCATTTGTTAGATTTTTATGTCAGTCTTGTAAATTCTTTGAAGGCACAAGACAATAAAATAGGTTGACTTTAGTATCATTAGAAGCTAAATTTAATTGTTCAAGTAAGCACCATTAATTATGTTAATAAGGTAATTTTGTAATAATAATGTGATTTATATTTTAATTTTTTTGAATAAATTCATTTTAAAATGTAAGAATTAGACTCACTTACGCTAAAAGTTTAAAAATAATATAAAATTTTACAACAAAATTAACATTCATTAAGAAAATAAATTTATTTATGGTTCTTTCCAAATTATAAATAATAACAAGACTTATGAAAAATATTAACGTCATCATTCTTATTAATTAAACCATAATATTAGGTAGTTGATAGTTTTATAAGTAAAAATTATTAAGTAATAACGTAAAAATTAGCAATGAATAAGCAATAAGGATTCATAAAATATATTATATATTATCAATTTTATGATTAAAATATGTCACATATCATATTCTCATCTATTCTATTATATAAAAAATCAGGTTTCTACACTTAATGATGGTTGATGGAGCTGACCTAGCATGCTTCTAAGAGTATTTAGTGATTTATTTCTTATAACTCATTAAATATAATTTATTACGATAAATTAACTATATCAACTAATTAATTTGATTATATATTTAAATATCACATAATTTATTATAATTTATATCAATTTTATTTGGTAATATTTCTTAATTCATTTATTTTAATGTTCTGTTAATATTTTTTTAGTTTATTCTATTTAATTTATTAAATCAAATTAATTATATATACTAATTATTTGTATTAATTAATTAATTTGATTAATTTATTAATTATTAAAATAATAAATTTATGAATAAAATAGATAACCGAGATATTTTTTACTAATAGTTAAATTAAATCAAATCATATATATTGAGTTAAATTCAAATCATGTGAATTAAATACTAAATTAAAATAAGATGATTTTTTACTTATTCAAATTAAATGCAATAAATATAAATTGATTTTTTTATATAATAATCATGGTCTTTTCTTTTTTTTTTCTTTATGTGTAATTTCTTTTATGTATAAATATACTCAAAATAAAAAGGCATAAATGAGTGTTTCATTAATTATTTGTTTGAGAAATACTCTAACTCGAAAATGTCTCAATTTAGCCATTCTATCGCTGTCGATGAAAGTTGAACCTGTATTCAGGGTGGCCATAGTATTTTTTATAGTGTTGGATAGAAGAATATTTATTAAAATGAATATATCCATTATAATTAATTTTTTTTGTCAATCTGTTATCTTTTACCTAACAAATAATACTATGTTGAATATATTATTTTCATCAAAAGTCATACATAATTGATTGATAATTCTATGTATAAAAATACTCCTGTGGTAACTAAACACTGTATTGCTAACTTGCTAAAGTTAATTCTCCTATGATTATGCGATGTATAGCACTATTAGATGAAAACTGATCAGATTACATTTATTTTTAACGAGGTGGGTGAGCTTTTAGGCCTAATCATGATTGGAGTTGAGGAAGGTTAGAAAAATGCTAAGAATACAAATACTTTTTATTTTTAATACCCAATAATAAATATATAAATTAAAACTATTATTGTTTTGTGTAAAATAATAAAACATATATTATACTCAAAACATATCCAATCCGTATTAACTGTCATTGTTTATCGGTTACGTTATGCCAAATTTGGTTATTAAAAAAATTAAAATTAACTTAAATATATACAATATTATTTTGTGTCTTTCATTTTTATTTTATCATCATAAAAAATCATATACATTATAAGAGAACCTTATTTTTTTTTATCAACGGTTCTTCCATTTAGTTGTTTTTATAAAAAAATGGATAATTTTGTTATTTTTAGTTCTTTGGTATGTATGAACGATGCATAATAATATTGTATTTGGCACGAATATATAGAATTTTGAAAGGCTTAATAAGTATAAGTTTGGTTCTTGGCATATTCGTAAATGAAGTGCAGAGTAAATAAGAAAATGGCTAATAAAAGAATAAATGGTTAAAGTTTCTTCAATGCTAACATTCGTAGTGCATGATAGGTGTTCTATAACTTTTTTAGATTTGATTGTTTCTTTATTATTATATGTTATTCTGTTTAATTGTGCTAAAAAGGCTTATGATGATCATCTTATCGTGCTAGTGTAAAGATTGTAGGTGTTATATTTATTTTATATGATCTTAAATCTCATTTCTCTAATAGATATTTGTGATTGAATAATTGTTAAAAGAAATTAATTTAATATGTATTTATATTCTATTTAAATTATAATAGTGAGTAAATATTTTTTCAAAATAAATAATGCGATTCTTTTCATAAAAATAAAGTTTAAATAATTGTGAAATTAGATTATACCATAGATAATGATAAATATCTTGACATTAGATATGCTATAAAAACCTTCTAAGAATATTATGTTGTATATATAATTTGGTTATATTTTTCTTATCTTCAATCTAAATTATTTAAATTGGCATATTTCTAAAACGTGTTATTCAAAATTTTTAAATTATTAAATTAAATTCATTACAACTAATTAATTAGGTTGATTAAATATCTAGATATCTTATAATTTAATATAACTTAATTTATAAAGATACATAATTTTTACAGTTTTATTATTTATATAATAAATTTAGAAATAATTTTTGCATGTTATAATTTATTTTTTATTTGCATATTTAATTTTTAAGAATATTTTTTAATTTTTATTTATAAATAAATTATTTTCTACTTTAATATATATGATGAATATTTAATTTTATAATTTTAGATTATTGTATAAATATAATTAGTATGATCTTATTTCTATTATTTGAATATTAATAATGCCTTTATGAATATTTTTTATTGTATAATTCACTTTGACAAAAATAAATAAATAAAATTTGATTTATGAAAATTTAAACTTGAGCGTTTACTATGATTAAGTTTAAATTTTAATTTATATTGTTATATTATATAAACAATAAATTTTTTTATTAAAACATTTATTTGATTATGATATGATATTATATATAACTCTCATATTGACAATTAAATTTCACTTGCTACACAAATATTATGTTTTAGGTAATTGTACCTTTTAAATTTTGGTTAATTATATTTATTTTTCTAAAAATATTGTCATTATTGAAGAGCAACTAATGTTCGTTTGTGATGGTCTAAAATTGAGAAAATAAAAAATATAACATATTAATATTCTGAATTTTTCAGACCATGTTTGCCTTACGTATTTTTTATTTCTTATTAATTATTATTTTTTTCATACACTTAATTGTCATAATTTATATCATTTAAAATTTATAACTTAAAAAAAATAGATACATGTCCAAAAAATGAACAAAAAATATATTTTTTCTTTTAGTAAAACATTTATGTCGCTTTAGCTTTTTTCTGCATCATATCTAACATTTTTACTATAGTTAAAAATTTTATAGATATAACAAACTAACTATTACATTATTAAATATATTGTTAGAGATAAATTATTAAATGTAAATTAGTAAAGAATATATAATACTTAGTTAAGTATCATAATCATATTTAAAGGTAACTAAAATTTAAATGATTAAAATTATTAAATGTTAAATATTTTGCACCTAATCAATTTTATTTTTATTATTGAAATTTAAAAAGGATAAGTTGTTAATAAATTCTATATTTAAATTTAAATTTGAGTAAGAAAATAAAAAAATATTTTGAATTTTATCTCACTAACCAGAATTAATTTCAAGATAAGAAATTACTTTGTATACCATATTGTAGGATAGTGTGGTCATTTGTTATTCTTTAACAACAAATATTGTCAAATCAAATGGTGTAAGAAATTAAAAAAAATGTATTTATCAGTTCAGAAAATACTAATTTATTTTTCAATAGAATAAATTATATATTGAATAACAAAAATTGTTATTGATTTCTCTTCACACTAGTTAATACTCAACGATGGTATTTTGGTACATTATGTTACCAAAAAATATTAATCAATCTAATAAATTTTGTAACGACATAAGTCTATAAGTTTGAAAATTTAAAAATCATATCATAAAATGTGAAGTTTTAACAAAGAAAAATGTTGATTATATTGTTTTGATTTCAAGAATGAATATGATATCAACAAATACATTTGTCCCAGGTAAATTTTAACAAAGACAAAAGTCCATAAGTATTGTTATTAATAATGAGATATTAATCTATTTTAAAGATAAATACATTTTTTTCTATAGATTTTCTAACATTACATGTCAAAGACTAATCCACTACATATTGATGCTCTATTTATTAAATGGCTGCTGCTAACTAATGAATTGTTACACACACAACACAAGGCAAGATTCGAACTCTAAATAATTACTTAAGCAGACAAATGAAATGATCATTCAATAATCCAAATTGATTAAGACAAATACTAATTATTTTTAATATTTTCAAGTTATAAAATATTTATAATAATAATTACTATATATATTTTTTGTTTAATTTTTTAATAAAAAAATTTATATAACTATGTATTATCCCGTGCCTGCACAGGAACATATACTAATTAAATTAAATTTTAGTGTTTAAAATAAAAATAAATTTAATTAATTAAATAAAATTTAATTTTTTAAAATTAAATTTTATTTAAATAGATCTATTTTTAAAATTTTATTCCATGAAAATTTTACTTAAAACATGAAAAATATCTAAAATATTTTTATAATTTAATCTTTTTTTCTTTACCTCCCTTCACTTTCTCACACCATGCCTTCCACCCCTTCTTTATAGTATTTGTGGTATGGATTTTAAGTAAAAGAATCACGGTTTCTATGAGAAATTTGTGTTTGTTTCTTCTATATTTTAGTTTATAGTTGTTGAGTTAAGAAAGTAACTAACATAATTGATGATGACAAATATTAGATTATTGGGCTAATTACCCAATCAGTTTTGATCATTTTGGTGTTGTGTTGCAGGCCAAAAATCAATCTAAAACAGCAGCCCAAGTGGATGAAAAATATGAACAAGGCTGGTGGGCTACAATCCAAAGGAAGCCCAAAAGAAACAAAGCAAAGAAATCAAAACGGGCTAAATGAATCTAATTGAACCCAAGCCCGACTCAATATCACTCAAGGCAAATCCCTCCACTTTGCTTCCAAAACAACGTTCACTTTTTCCTGTCTCGGTCAGAACTCTGAGAAAGAGAGAGAGAAAGCTTAACTCCTAAGTTGTTCACCAAAGACATCAAACTGTATCAAGAAGAAGTCAGAAGTTAAAGGTGATTTATTTCCTTCTACATGCATCTCATTTTCTTCTCTTCATCTTCAACTCTCTGCCACTCCAAATTGGGATACATGGGAAAGATGATCTCTGTTCAACAATGTTGTGAATCTATGGTAAAAAATGTGTCTTGGGGACTAAGTAGTGTTTCAATGGCTAAGATATGGGCTTACCAATTGATAATATTTATTTCTGTTGTCCTGTGGCTTTCGATCAAGAAAGAAGGTCAGAACCAAAGTTCCTAATTTGGGGATTAACTGTAAAAAGTGATATGGTAAGTTGGGAGCACATAGCTCAAGGAGTTGACCTAGGAGAAAGCAACTCAACAACATGCAAGGAGATACAAAAGAAGATTTTTCATCATTCAGAAGCCAAGGAGAGATAACCAGTATTTTGAGGTTTATGTTCTGAGAAGAGTTCTCTAAAGAAGTTAATCAACTTGGACAGTGCTTCCTAGTCAAAGGAGCATTCCGCTAGAATGAGGAACTGAGTCAGAGGCAAGCAAATCTGGTTTATCACATAGCAAAGAGGCTGTTGAAGCATTAATCTCCTTCATGTTTTACAGATTGTAGTTTTCTTTTTAATGTTTATCTTTCTATAATTTCTTGAGGTAAAAGGTAGAATGAGAGAGCTCAAGTAAAAGCCTAAGAGTGAAAAGAGGCAGAGTGATACACTTGAGTGAAAAGCCTAGAATGATTTCAGATTTCTTTAGGTTGATTCTGTGTCTTGTATCTTGTACCTGTGAGGTACCCCTTTCTTAGTTGGGTGAGCACTAAGAGTGATAGTTAGGTATTAGCATAACCAAGTCAAGTTAGGTTAGAACTTGAGAGTGAAAGGATTGTGTCAATCCTGTAAATTTGGTGTATGTAATACTTTAACTATAGTGAAAATTCCACCACTATTGTGGTGGAGACTGGATGTAGGTTGCATTGCACAAGGCAACTGAACCAGGATACATGATGGTGTCAGCTTCTCTCTTCCCTGCTCTGTTCTATTTTCTGATATTCATGAGACAAAAATAAATTATCTCATAAATTTTCCGCTGCTGAGTTCAAACAGATTCATATTGTAAGTTTGTTTTAAAGGGTTATTTCAGTAACATAGAAGAAGGTCATAGATTCAACCCCCCTTCTCTAAGCCTTCTACAACCTTCAATTGGTATCAGGAGCTAAGGTCTCAAGAATCAAGCTTCACCGCTTGGAGCAAAGATCCAATGGCGAACAACTTGGGCACAACCATAGTTGCCTACACTCTAACTAAAGGCCAGTCAAACAACAGGCCACCCTTCTTCAATGGGAAGAACTATGCATACTGGAAAGAGAGGATGAGGATTTTCATTCAATCCATTGACTACAACATATGAAATATTGTTGTAAGCGGTCCCAATATTCCAACAAAAAACAAGTGCTGATGGAGTGGTGACTCCAAAAAAAGAAGCTGAATGGAATGATGATGACAAGAAGAAAATGGAGCTGAATGCTAAAGCCATCAACCTTCTTCACTATGCTATCAGCTTTGAAGAGTACCGAAAGGTGTCTAGGTACAAGACAGTCAAAGAAATCTGGGAGAAACTCCAGGTTACACATGAAGGCACTAAACAAGTCAAAGAAACTAGGATTGATATGCTGTGAAAAGAGTACGAGATGTTTAATATGAAGGATGGAGAAAGCATTGATGAAGTGTTTGAGAGATTCTCAATCATAATCAACAACCTTGATGCTATGGGAATAACCTACTCAGAACAAACCCTAGGGAGAAAACTCCTTAGAAGCCTCACAAAAGAATGGGAAACCACTGCCACTGTCCTAGCCGAGAGCAATAACCTAAGCCCTATAACTTATGATGATCTGAGAGGAAAACTCCTTGCCTATGAAGCCACACATACAAACCCGGACTCAAAGAAAAAGGGGAATAGCCCTAAAGTCAAAAATAGAATCAAAAGAGAGTGAGTCTAGTGATGACATTTCAGATGATGAAATTATGTTCTTTGTTAGTAGACTTAGAAGGATAATGAAGAACAAAGGCAAAGACAAGGGTTCAAGCTCAAAGGATTACAAGAAGGACTTGAGCAAGGTGACTTGTCATCATTACAAGGAGCCGGACATTTTAAGTTCAACTGTCTAAAGCTCAAGAAGGAGGACAAAGGGAAGAAAGAAAAGAAGAGAGTGCTCATGGCATCTTGGGAGGAACTTGAGAATGACTTGAATGAGGAAGAAGATTCTGAAGGTGAAGATAAAATCTGCTTCATGGTTGGTAATGATCATCTTGATGAGGTAAATTACTATGACTTGTCTATAGATGATTTACATGCTATAATTGATGATCTTACACTAAATTCTTCAAAATTGCTGGATAAATACACTAAGTGTAAATATGAAAAAAAATATTGAAAGCTGAAAATGATTTTTTGAGAGAAAATATGAAAGAAACTGAATGTGCTTTGGATATTATTGAAGAAAACAGATTTCTAAAATCTGAACTTGAAAAATTAAAAGGAAAGCACATTGTGGATCCTTCTCAAGAGCTTATTGTTGAAAATGAAAGACTAAACGAAATAATTAAAAGGCTGAATGGTGACTTAGCAAAATTTGCTCAAAGTTCTAGTAACTTGGACAAACTACTTGCAAGTCAAAGACCTTTGTTTGAAAAATCTGGTTTAGGTTATGTAACCAAAGAGAGTGCAGTTTTTAATGATTCCTCAATGAAATTTGTGGCTTCTTCATCAAAAACTAAATCCACTCCCAACAAACCGGGTCTTGGATATGTTCCCACACATGAGGAGAAATTTGATGAAGTTTATACAAGTGAAACTAAGCCACCATCAAGAACCGAACCTACATCAAATAGGTCAGGTCTGGGATATATTTTGAATAAGGAGGTTACTTTCAAAAATCCACCATTTTACAACAAAACCTTATATTCGAAAAGTCCAAATGTTTTAAAAAATTCTAGTTGGAACACTTTTGCAAAGAGGAACAATTACAATAAAAATCAGTCTGTCAAAAGAAACGCACCTCTTCCAAAAACCAAAAAATTTCAGTCCTTTAATCATTTTTAGCATAATAACTCACCTCAATTTCAGCGATATACATCAGAAAATCATTGCTTTAATTGTAAGAAATTTGGTCACTCATATGCACAATGCTTCATTGAAAAAAGAATTGTAGGAAACCAAATTTACAATGTTGTTTGTGATTTCAATGCACTTGGGCAACCAAGATGGATTAACTTCAAAGGATCCAAATTAATTTGGATACCTAAGGTTACTTGAAATTTTTATTGCAGATTTGCCTAGCATCCAAGAACAAAAGGGATATGTGGTACTTGGATAGTAGATGTTCAAGGCACATGACTGGAAGGTCAACTTTCTTCATCAAACTAAACAAGTATGATGGAGGTTTTGTGACCTTTGGAGATAATGAAAAAGGTAAAATAGTTGCTGTTAGAAAAGTAGGTAATAATCACTCTACTTTCATTGATGATGTCTTTTTGGTAAATGGCTTGAGGCACAATCTTTTGATTATAAGTCAGCTGTGTGACGTAGGATATTTAGTGACTTTCAAAAGACTTGAATGCTGTATGGTGAATGAAAAGACCAATGAAGTGCTTTTTATTGCGTTGTAATAATGTGTATGGACTTACCCTTGATGAACTAAAGGATCAAAATGTAGCTTGTTTTCATTCTAAAGAATTTGAAAAATGGCTATGGCACAAGAGATTAGGTCATGCAAGTATGTTTCAAATAAACAAACTTGTAAAGAAAGGTTTAGTAAGAGGTCTTCCTTTGATAAGGTTTGACAAAGACATCACTTGTGATGCTTGCCAAATGGGAAAACAAACAAAAAGTTCATTTAAGCCAAAGGAAGACATCTCTACTAAAAGGCCACTTGAATTGCTACATATTAATTTATTTAGTCCAACAAGAACTCAAAGCCTAGGTGGTAAACATTATGGTTTAATGATTGTGGATGACTATTCTATGTTTGGTTGGGTTTTATTTCTTGCACACAAAAATGAAGCCTTTTCGGCCTTTGAAGCTTTTAGTAAGAAAATTCAAAATGAAAAGGATTTAAAGATCTCTTCTATAAGAAGTGATCATGGAACTGAATTTGAAAACCATTTATTTGAATCCTTTTGTGAGGAATTTGGAATATCTCATAACTTCTCTTGTCCAAGGACACCACAACAAAATGGTGTTGTGGAAAGAAGAAATAGAATCATTCAAGAAATGACAAGAGCTATGCTTTGTGAGAGCAATGTTCCAAAATTCCTTTGGGCTGAAGCGGTTAATACAGCTTGCCACATTTTGAATAGAACTATCATAAGGAAATTTTTAAAGAAAATCCCTTATGAACTTTGGAAAGGTTACCCACCAAACTTGGACTACTTGCACATCTTTGGATGTAAATGCTTTGTTCTTAATAACAAAGATAATTTGGGAAAATTTGATCCAAAGGCATATGAGTGTTTATTTGTAGGATATTCCACAACTAGTAAAGCATATAGAGTTTATCATCAAGATGCTAGAATAATTGAAGAATCCATACATGTTACTTTTTGTGATACTAACTTAGTTCAATGTATTTTGGAAGACTGTGATGCAGGGAATCAAGCTCAAAAGGATGATGAAACTGCACAAAATCATGAAAATGGAAATTCTAGACAAGATGAACCAGAAATTGCAGTTGCTAAAAATTTAAGAGACAATTCCGTTTTGTCTCATGAATCTGAAGGAGATCTTGAAACCACCAGTTCCCTTAATCCCTTGGTGATTGAATCTGCCTCCAAGTCCACCAGACCTCGTGAATGGAGATTCTTGAAGAATTATCCTGAGGAATTTGTCATTGGGGATGTATCTCATGGTGTTAAGACTCGGTCTTCAACTAGAAATGCAAGTGAAGAGTCAAACATTGCTCTTCTCTCTCAAATGGAGCCTCAAAATGTCAAGAAAGCCCTTGATGACCCTTCTTGAAGGCTATGGAGGATGAGCTTCATGAGTTTGAGAAGAACCAAGTTTGGACATTGGTTCCAAGGCCGAATGGAAAGAAAGTGATTGGCACCAAGTGGATATTTCGGAACAAGCTAAGAGAAGATCGTAGCATTGCAAGAAACAAAGCAAGGCTAGTGACACAAGAATATGACCAAGAAGAAGGAATATACTTTGATGAATCCTTTGCCCCTGTTGCCCGAATGGAAGCCATAAGACTTCTTTTAGCTTATGCTGCTTTTTGTGGTTTTAAATTATATCAAATAGATGTGAAATATGCATTCTTAAATGGTGTGATAGATAGAGAAGTGTATGTGGAGTAGCCACCAGGTTTTGAAAATAAAGAATTTTCCAACCATGTTTTCAAATTATCAAAAGCTCTCTATGGTTTGAGACAAGCTCCTAGAGTTTGGTATGAGAGACTTTGCTCATTTCTTTTGAAAAATGGTTTTCAAAGAGGCACCGCAGACACTACTCTATTTATCAAGAATTCTAATGATTCTTTCATTCTAGTCCAAATCTATGTTGATGACATCATTTTTGGATCAGCCAATGAATCTCTTTGTTCTGAATTTGGAAAACTCATGATAAATGAATTTGACATGAGTATGATGGGTGAACTTAATTTTTTCCTTGGGCTTCAAATTAAGCAAACAAAAAATGGTATTTTTATTCATCAAGAGAAGTATGCTAAGGAACTAGTTAAGAAATTTGGTATGGAAAATGCCAAACCCATGGGAACTCCCATGCACCCTAATTCAAAATTAGATAAGGGAGAAACTGAGAAAGATGTAGATGAGACTAGGTATAGAGGAATGATTGGCTCTCTTATGTATTTAACTTCCTCTAGACCTAGTATTGTGCAAAGTGTTAGAATATGTTCAAGATTCCAATCAAAACCAAAAGAGTCTCATCTTTCTGCAGTTAAGAGGATCATTAGATATGTTCATGGCACATCCAATTTTGGTTTATGGTATCCTAAGATTGATGATTTTTTTGCAATTGGTTATTGTGATGCAGATTTTACCGGTGATAGAGTTGATAGAAGGAGCACATCAGGCTTATGTTGCTTCCTTGGAAAGTCCTTGAATGTTTGGTCAAGTAAGAAGCAGTCAACAGTGGCTTTATCCACTGCAGAGGCTGAGTATATAGCTGCTTCCTCTTGTTGTTCTCAACTTATGTGGTTAAAAACACAGCTTGCTGATTACAAATTAAATGTTGAAAATATTCCCTTGTTGTGTGATAATATGAGTGCCATTAATATTTCTAAAAATCCAGTTTTGCACTCTAGGACTAAACATATTGAAGTGAGATTTCACTCAATAAGAGAACATGTTCAAAAAGGGGATATTAGCATTCAATTTGTCAAATCAGAGGAGCAATTAGCTGATATTTTCACTAAACCACTAGCTGAGAACAAATTTTGCATGCTTAGGACTAGTATAGGGATTTTGAGCTATGATTCATTGTTTGAAAACTGCTGATGTGTTTGTTGGAGTTTTTGTCTCATAAACAGGTATGAGACAATTCTGGGCATATGAAGAACCTTCTCTGATCAGCGTTATCCAGGCCCCACTGCACATGCTGAATCATCTGGGCCAACCTCAAAAATCTGAACATGGGTGGTCCTATATGTTTCCTTAATTCAAACCACCTCTGGGCCCAATATGGATGCTACATATTTTTTGTTGTTTTTGTTGGCTTGTGTATTTTAGTTTATTTCTTTTTGTCTTTAAGTCCAAAAGGGTTTCAAAATTTAAAATTAATTTCATTTTAATTTTTTAATAAAATCAAATCTTTCTCTTTGTGATGTCAAGTCCTTTTAAGTCAAATCAGAGGTGATGCAATTGCAGGTTTTGAGAAAAACCTTTTTGGTACGATTACCAACACTTCTTCTTCTCCTCTCATAACTCCTCCACAAACTCTTTGGTTTCCTCCACTACCTTTATTGCTTCTCTTTGTTCAAAACTAGAAACCACCCAAATGAGGAAGAAAATTGTTTCACAAAAGCCTCCACGAGAAAAGATCTTCAAACTTCCTGCAAAGCAAAAACCTTCTACCCGCTCTCAAGACCGAACCTTCACTCACTCTCCTTCTCCTCCTACCTCACCTCCTCAGTCGGATCCAATGGCTCGCACTAAGAACCCCTCAAGGTTTCCTCCTTCAGCCAAGCAGACACCACCACCAAAGGAACCTCCTTCTAAACCTGGTTGGTCGAAGCCAAGCTCTTCGAAGGGGAAGCGCCTAGCAGCAGAACCTACTTCTGAGCCTACTCAACCTACGACAAGGTCCGTTCCCTTGCGTTCTCAGAGAGGTAAACCTCGAATCCCCCTTAAATTAGTTAGAGAACCAGACATTGATCCCTTTGCACATAAATCCCATTTCATGACATCTCACTCCAACTATAACCCTTATGAATTTAAGTCTGCAACGAATAATGACTTTATGAAGGAGTTATTAAGTACCGTACCCTGTGTCTCTCTTTTTTGTTGATTTGCCAAACCTGAAAAAGAAAGGTTTTCCATTTGTTGAAAATTTGGAATTTTTAGAGTCACGTGACCCTTATAGATTTAAGTCACGTGACCACAAATGGTGCGGCGATCGGAGCTCCGGATTGGGAGATATGTGGAATTGAAATTTTGAAAAGAAAGTTTTTCGGGTTTCCTTCTTGTTCCTTCCCTTTCAGCGTGCAGGGTTGATTATGAAGGGGGAGGGTGGCTGAATTAGCTTTATATATGTTGGGCCTTGGGCCCAATACGGGCTTGGTCCAACTAATTCGGCCCAACAGCCTAATTTTTTGGCCAAAATATTTAAGATTAGTGTTAAAATTTGTATTTTAATTATTTTTACTTCTTTAAACTATAAAATTTAATTTTATAATTTTTTTAAATAATAATTAATTTATTGGCTAATTATTCATTAATTTTACGGGGTTTACATAATGGAAAGCTGTTACTTAAAATCTAACTTTGGTTTTTCGGGGACAATATTACCTGCTAACTATCTTGTTTTTCGGGCACTTGATTTGTTACAAAAGTTGAGATTAAGTTGAATATATTTTTAAGGTTATTTTTTATGACAAATTCATTCTAACCTGAAATGCTAGAACTTTTTCATAGTAATTATTTCTCAGAATAATAAATTAAATATTAGATAGTTTATAAAAAATAAAATTATATAATATATAATAATTTTATATACTACAAATTGTTAACTTTTGTTAAAAAAAAAAGTGGGGGAGCCAATTGCTATCTTGGCTCGTCTTGGATCTGTCCTTTGGCATCAATTTAAAATTCCTAAATTAATTTTTCGATTTGATATTAAATATAAATTCAAGACATTAGTGATGAGCAACTTGTAAGCCTTGTAAAAATCAAGTCTTTCAACATGTTCATTAACATGACCAGGTTTGGAATAATGTTTCTAATTAGCAGAAAGCGTTACTTTCCCTTCAAAACTAATTAATCCTCTAACTCAAGCTGGTGGTTAGGCCATTATATTTCATCAAGGGTTGGTTTTGTGGTTCACTTTAATTGAATCTTTGGAAGTGATGTCTCAAAACTTGCTTGTTCATCCTGTGCAATATTTATTTATCACTTATGACTTAAGAAACTACTAAGAAGAGTCAGGTGATTGTATGTCTGTGCGACGAATGCTTTACTTGGTAATTCATAAGTTGCTATGAAACACTAATAACAAAAGAAGAAAGGTTTTGTGTGATGGATTCTGGTACATCTAGTTTGTTTCTTTCCTTATAAGCAAAGAAGATAATTGCTGCCATATTGAACTACTTTACTCGTCTAAATATGCATATTCGAAGAGTGCATCATTTTGCATTCACGGTTCCAATATATACGAAAATAAACAAAGAGTTAATTCAGATATACTATATTGCTGACAACTATGGAAATGCAAATTCTGCCGTTCTCAAAGGTGCTTAGGTTGTCTCTTATATGGATGTTGCTGGCTTGAATCCGAATGACTTCTATAGTTGGTATACTCTTATAGTGCAAGTTACATCTTTCTGTTTATTGGCATTGGTAAATTTCTTATTATGGTGCAATTTTTATATTTTTTTTTGCTGGAAGTTGACTTATTTTGATTTGATATTTCGTTTAGGTGCCAAGAATATCATTAATTCTTGTAGAGAATGTAAAGTGAAAAACCTAATTTATAACAGCTCTGCAGATGTAGTATTTGATGGTTTCCATGATATACATAATGAAGATGAATCTTTGCCATATCCATGGAAAGTATGACTTTCTTGAGAGAGCTTCTCACTTTATATTTTAATGAAAAAAAGGTTAGATGTTTCCCATTTACAAACAAATGAATGTTAATAGGAGGATGTGAATTGCAGATTGAAAATGTGTTAAGTGACTTTAAGGCTCAAGTAGAGCTATTGATTCTCAGTGCCAATGACATTGATGGCTTGTTGATATGTACTCTTCATCCTTGTAATGTTTTTAGACCTGGTGACACGGAGTTTATTCCATTTTTTCTAGAGTTGGCAAGATTTGGATTTGCAAAGGTGTTTTACTTATTTCACTAATTTGTCTTAGTTATTTGTTGGATTTTATGGAAGATATTCTGAAATGTGCAGAACAAAATTTTCTCACTAGTAATAATAAGCTTTACAAAAATACCATTTTCATAATTTTATTGAGTGTGAACTTTGAAATAAATACCATGTGTCACTTTTGCATAACACATAAAAATTGCTAATTAGTTTAACAAATGTCCCCCTTTTCCATATTTTCTCCTTGCAAGTCTATGCCAAATGGACCAGATTAGCATTCATGGAACATCTTGGAACTCATGAATGTAATTAGCCTTTGGGGGAAATTTTGAATAAAAACATAAGCCTTTCACTGTTATAACCAACTAATGTATACTGTTAGAGTTTGTCCCCTTATAAAAAGTCCAATCACTATTAAGCTAAGGGTTTAGTGTTATAAAAGATGGATGGAGATTAATCTGGCTATATTAGAAGCGATAAACTCAAGGTGTAAAGTCCATATATGCATATCGTGAAAATGTAAACATATAAAGGAATGCATCTTTCATTATGTCTTGTTTGCTAGTAAACTATAATAACTGCAATATCTGAAACTAATTTAACAACTTCTCCAAAGACATAAGTTGTGGAAAACTCTAATGATTTCAGCTGCATTTCATTTTTACTTTGTGACTATAGATCAACATATCACCATAGAATATTCTAGAGGGACAGCATGCTTTCACAATCTAAGTTGAACTAATTCTTTTCTATATGAGACTTTATGTTTTTATCAGCCTACATAAAAGTGGAAACTAATAAGAGATGTAGATTCCTTGTTTGTCATGCAGTTTAATGAAATTGACTTCTCCAAATAATCATGCACTTTTTAAAAAGCAAATATTTTTTAACCTAGCTTCATGTCAAAATTGAAGCATAAACTCAGTGACTTCAAGTTGAAATACTAACCGGTTCATTTTAGGAGAGTATAACAACATTAGTCCATATTAGTCTAGCAACCAAAGCAATAAAATACATGATATTGTAGTAGATGTGGGCTAGCAGAAATGCATTAACATGAACTGCATAATAAGCTTTAATATATACCTTCTACAACTAACAAGGATGTATAGACCAGAGGATTAATGACTAATGACAGACTCGACACATAGCATACCAAAGATGCACCATGCTTAGGCCCAAAACTAAGTTCATTACAAACAACAAAGGTAACATAGTGAAATTATAACATGTGACTCCTTATAACCTTGCTGAAATCGAATGTACTCTATGATTTAGACTTCATACTGAGTTTAGTGTCTCATAGTACTGATGCAGTGACCTAATCCTTACTCGATCTTCATATTCTACCCAGTGAAGAGTTCTCTTTGTGTCGCTCATGGGACTATATCGGCAGATAGGGGTGTTCACGGTGCGATTTGGTTCGGTTATTTAGGAAAAAGTCATCCGATCCGATCGTTTATTAAGGCTGCAGTTCGGTTTGCTTCGGTTTTTTTGTCGAGACCATCCGAACCAACAAAACCAATTAAAATCGGTTTTGTTTGGTTCGGTTTGTTCGATTTTTTAATTATTCAAAAAGATTTAAATAAACAAAAAAATGAAAAAAAATAATTTAATTTAACAGAGTCCAAACCTTAAAATGTCCAAATTTCACAAACCCTAACCTCAATTTCAGAGCAAGAATCTAACTCAATCCAAATTTATCAATTACAGAATTCAAACTCTAAACCTAATCTTAATTTCACATTAACAGAATTCAAACCATAGCAATTTCATCAATTAAAAATCAAAACATATATTAAAGTCTGTGACAACGGCGGAATAAAGGCAGGCTAGAGGCGGAGACGGTGGCAAAGCTGTTAACAAACTGCATAAACAAATATCACAATTAACAACAACCAGCAATTTTAAGAATACACTAAACATAGAACAAAAATTTGTTCAAACAGAAGCAAAAATTCAAACAAAATAAGATTATTAACAATTTAAAAAAATCAACAATAAATAAATGAACAATCAACAACAATTAATACCTGAACAATCAACAACAATCAGCAACAAATACATAATACGTAGAATAGAAATTATTCAAATCAATACCTAACTTGGAGGCTCCATATCTGGTGTTTGGCGCTACGAGGGGGCTGGGAGGTGCTAGTTCAGCGGGGATGGTACGGGCTGGGAAGTGCTGGTTCGACGGGGCTGAGAGGGACTACTAGGAGAGGCTGGGAAGTGCTGTTCGGCGGGGCTGGGAAGGCCTGCTGGGAGACGCTATTCGGCGGGGATGGGAGGGGCTGCTGGGAGGCGTTGTTCAGCGGGGATGGAAAGGGCTGGGAGGCGCTGTTTGGCGGGGCTGGAAGGTTAGGGTAATGGGGTGTCTTTGAGAGTTTTGGCTGCGGGGGGATGTTGGGATGGGGTAATGGGGACATTAAGTTATCTGATGGGAGTGGGGACGTGGGCCGTGGGGTAATGGGCTATTGGGCTGCCTAATGGGTTGGGTTAACTAATGTTTTTTTTTTATGATTTTTTAGTTACCGGTTCGGTTAGGGTTTTCAGTGTCAGAACCAAAAACCGAACCGAACCGCATAAAAAATAGCAAAACATAATTTTTTTGGTTTTTTCGATTTTCGATTTATTCGGTTCTTGGTTTTGTTGGTTCGGTTGATCAGTTTTGTTCGGTCCGGATTGGTTTTGAACACCCCTATCGGCAGATATGAAAGTGTGTAAAATGTGAATCATCTACACCATCATTTTCAAAATGTCTTGATTTGTGTTATATCTTCATCAACAAAGATGGTATGAGTAAAGAGAGAACCAATGCCATTATACATAAACAACATAGTCCATGTTAGGTCTTTCTGAGTCACATCAACATACCAAATAGAAGTGTGGAACACTTCCTCGTCATGATCAGATGAAGCAAGGCAAAGCTTTTGGTTGAGAATCATGAGCATGTAGCAATGGCCCAAAGCTTTTTCAGAAAAAAAAACATGTTGAAAATTGTTAAATAATATGGAGAATACGATATATGAGGATCTTTTTTCAACATTCTCAGGTGAGCATGTTAGCCAATAAATAGATCCATCAAGTGTAACATAGGTTGCATCTAAGGTTTGCACATATGATAGACATGTTAAGACCACATCCCAGTTTCTTCTAAAGCTTGTATATATGGTAAGTTTGCATGCAGGACTTTCCAGACTGTGTTTGAACACATGTAGGATGGCATAATCTAGAGCGGACGAAAAGTACAACAATGCATATTTATATAGCATTTTAGGTTTAAAAACATAAATAGGGTCCTGAATAATTTTGGACCTTCTACTAACAGGGTTCCAAGCTAGCAAGTAAGACTTTCTTCCCATAGAAGAGTATCTTATACAGAAGATCCCATTTTCAATGTCTATAATTTGGAACTAACCTTCATACGCCAGCAAAAAAGGCAAGTGAAATGAAATAGTGTAACCACTCGAAGCATCCATCCTCATCACCCAATCAAGTGAGTTTAGCAGAGAAAATGGATAACAAAAATGTAACGTCAGTAAGCAGCCATGGTATTTCCACCTTTTAGCAATCCTTGTGATAAATTCATAGCTATTGAGTTTCATTCTCCAGTAGCGAGACGTGATCCTAGTATTCAAAATGGTTGAAGCATCAGTAAGGTGGAATATGTCTAGCATAACCTCGTTAGGGAGATCTGACAGGGGAATAGAAAGGGGGAAAATATCACTCATTCCATTTGAAACGTGAAGATTGCAGAAATTCGATTTCTCATACTGGAAAGATATGAGAATTGGGTATGAGGTATGTTCATATGCTATGATGACTTCTCTTCATTTATAAAGGAGTATAGGATTAATGACACAACAACTATTTCTCATGTGTATCTACCCAATTGAATTAAATGTAAACTGAACTAAATGTATATTGCTTATTCTTTTTTAGGTAATATTCGAAGTTGACAAATGAACCTATTGTTACAACTAAAAGTGAGAATACCTTTACGTTCTGCTATTGTCAAGGGATTCAGAGTTTCTTGAGGCCAATATAGTGAGCCTTTGAATTCCTTAAAAACATTGTAATACTCAATTACTAAGCAGTGTTTTGGCATGTTGAGAAAAGCCAATGATTGCCCACACTCATCTCGAAGTCTATAATGGCAAAATGCATGGAGAGTTGTCAAAGGTGACTCATGTGGAATGGTAGGAAGATCATATGCAGCATTTCCAAGGCCTTTTTATGATACAATAAAGCCAAGTGTCAAAGGGAGCTACAAATCAGGTGAAACATAATCTTGGTGAAGATTGACCATTAATGCTGACATGACTGCTAAATCAAATTTAGCTGAGTGTGTGTATTTTCTATTCTATTCTATCCTTATCCTTTATTTGTTTAAATCATAATGAGTTCTAGTTTGCAAAGAGTTAATTGTATCTTTCACAATCATTTTCCTTTTCCATGTCCATTCCTTAACATAAATTGGCTACCCCTCCATTAGTTATACAGTGTCTAACTTGCATATTAAATGGTTGAAAAAACTTGTTTGAAATTACAACACATTATGAGTTTAATTTTCAAAATCTAGTTACAGGATATCTACATCATTATCTTTGTAATGACATTGATTTAAATGTAGCAAATTAAATGGGATACAATCTATCCGGATATTAGTTCTTCAATATATTTGAATTGAGCTTCCTCAGTATTTGATTGAACCTCCGCTATGCAATGTTCAGGTATACTACCTGTGCAAGGTCCAAAATCATAACTATCGACTACACCATAATTAACACAAAACTTAATTGAAGTAGCCTAATTAGAAACCACACTTTTGTTACCTGGAAATTGGTTTAAAGACATATCAGATCCAATAGAACCACCTAACAAAGTTATTATAGGAATGATAAAATCTTTGGGTAATGCAGATCACTGGACCAATTCACACAGCTAAGGTACTCTAATCACCAACAAATTTGATAGGTTTTCACCACAATAGATATCACTCCATTAAATTATAGACCACAAACTTATTGATATACTTGAGGTGGCTGAAATTATGCTATAGTGCATTCATTATTATAATAAGGATGTTGCATAGTCTTTTTTCTTCATTCATAGAAAGAAATGTGCCATATCATAAATCTAAAATTTACAAACTATGGTGGAGTTTGTAGAAAGTTAATCTAAATTTATGTAATTGAAATCTAATTACTTATATAATTATGATGTAACTAACTTATGCATTTATCATAATGAACTGTAGCTGTCGGTCAAGTTATCAAGTTAGTGTTAAATTTTGAGTTGATTTTCTTGCAAATTACAATTAAAGGGTTTCCTTAAATGCTTTTCAATAAGTGCAAGAAGTTTTGTCTAAGAATAATGAGCAGTGGTCAGTGGAAACAAAATTTTATCAATGACACTGTCGAATCTGGAAAGGTTACAGGCAAAGACAAATGTCATGGCAAAGTTAATTGAGTTTGACATGTTTAATCGAATAGATAAACATTAAAAGCATTTTTGGATTATGAGATTTACTAATTATTGTCTCAATTAGAAGTTCACATGGTTCATTCTTATTAGTTATTATGATATTGGTATGGCTTAAATCTTAGTTTGTTGCAAAACATAGAAAGTAGGCCTGATCCTCTTTTTTTCCGAGTAAAATTCCATTATCTTTCTGCTTATGTTTTTAATGTGTTTTGATGTATCATAATAATAATAATGATTTAATTGTGTTTGATAACATAATCTATGGAGCAGCAAATGTGATATGTTAAAAAGGAAATTAAGGTTCTGCCATTTTAAAATCATATCTAAAAATCATGGTAAACACCTTAGACTTCTATTTGCTGGAATCAAGAATGAAGCATCTATACTACAACATGATAAAAATATATTTCTGCACCATGTCAAGAGCCTACAACTAAACTTGAGTCGTTATAAATTATAATACATCTAATCTATCTATTTTATAATATACCTTTCTTAAGAACCATTAGCAATACACCGTTATACTCAACTTAAAGTTTAAAGCAACTTTAAGCAAACAACAGTATTCAACATGCGTAGTGTATTCTAATGTCATTTAAATGCATCAAACAAAATTGTAACTCAAAATCAACAAAAAAATTAAATGAAAATTCAAGATGAAATATCTACAATATATTCTATAGGTCAAAAATACCCAAGAGCCTATGATGATACATACCAGATTGCTAATCCATTTTTTGCAGAATTGTGTGAATGTGGAATAAGTGGAAGCATTTTTGGGGAAAATGCTAAAATAGAGGAATTTATAATAAAGCAAGCTAATTAACAAAGCAAGCCAATCTGAGGAAACATGACGCTTAACACACAGGACCATTCCAAGGATAGTGAAAACATAAACCATGACGAAAACACAATGCTAACAACTACTAAGCTAGAATGCTGACAATAAATTTGCCTCATCACGACTTCTTAAAGAAACCAACACCATCACTAAGATACAAACATATTAATCCATCTTTTTCTTTCCATAGTTCCTCTTGAATGTTTTGTTCGCCGATGCTTGAACATTTGCAGACACAGGTGCTTCTGCCATGGAGCCATCACATGCATCAGCGCAAGATCTCTTGGCTGGAGTTTGATAGGAGTTGTCGCCATTACTCTCAACAGCAGAATCCTAGGGTTCAAAGAAACTCAACAATTAGTCAATCCAACCATGAACCACCTATTCATTAGAATCACATATCTCTACATATGGAAATCTAATGATAAAAAGAACCACAGATAAATTGGTTACCTTGGAGAGACAAACTGCAACATGTCCATTGGTTTCATCATTCGTTTCAGTTATAGGGGTATTTGCTAGTATTTCATTAAACTATAGGATGCAAGATGAATTTAAAGGATCAAATTAGTTTCAATATTAAAGTCTTCAACACATCTATGTTTTAGTTCCTGTGACAACATATACTATACTTACAGAAGCATCACAAGAGTTAGCACAACCAAAATTGGACATGAGGCACTCATCATTTGAAAGTTTAGTGACGCTATACACCCCCTCCACGGCATTTACATTCTTATTTAGGGTATGACTATTTTTTTCCACTTCTTTACATGCACATTAGCATTTCTTTGTCAGTTGCAGAACCAAATTTGAGATGATAATTTTTTTTTAAGTCGAATATTGAAGACTTACACATAACTCCTTAACTTTCAACAGTAGCCTTTTCCACCATTTGCTCTGCTTCTTTGTTCCAAAGAAGGAGCTTTATACAACCACTTTCATCAGTCACAATAATTTGTAGCCGATACCTAGATGAACATCTTAGCAGCACATTACCCATAACAATAAGATATCACTACATGCAGCTATAGAGAGTTTGCCAATTCGTGATGCAAATCAATTGCTTAGAGAAGCTAAAAAAGATTGCTCATCTAACAAGAAACCTTAGTATAGCCTTGAAATCTACACGCCTACATTGATCACACCAACACCTATCTTTGTTCTCTACAACCTTCTTCGGACATGTCTTGCACGATGTGTAGGACCAGTCATCTTTACCAACCTCTATGGACATAACGTTGCCAACAATCTAGCAAGAGGTTTACTGACAAAATGCTTTGAGTTCAGTAAGAAAATGGTTATGTCTTAAGTAATCACAAAGCAGCCTCACCTGAGTCATATTAAGGACATCTTCTATAGTTTGCATCAGGACAATGCCTGCATTGATCTCATTTGCCACAGAGTATTAAGGTTATGTCTCAAGCTGAGTTATTCATTATGAATAGAACATAACATATGTTGCCAATATATGGACACAACCAAAGGAGTTGATGCAGGTCAATATTCTTTTTAAATTCTGATTCGTAAATGCATAATAAAGCAACAATTTGGGCACTCATGAGACAAACCTTTGCTTGAAGTTAATAACCTCAAAAAGGTTTGGATTGAAGTAGCATTTGGAGACATAGTAAGTACTTTGAATATTCACAAAACTTAAGTATACATTGGACTTAAAGAGTTGAACCACGATTATGAAAGGCTCCCCATCATCTTGTTGGAGGTGTGGAACCACTTGGTCAACCAATTTCCCAAACAATATATATTTAATTTTTGTTTCCCAGAAAGAAACACATACAAAGTCCCTCAAAAGATTTTTTCACAATTTAGACCCATCATAAGCCTGATCTAAATAATTGAAAACCATAACAAAATTTACACCTAGAATACAGTACACATATTAAACATTATCTAGGTCTTCTAACTGTAGCGCAATACGCTTGCTTTCCTGACCCATCCAGGTAATCATGTTCCTGGCCTCCTCCTTTCCAACAACCTCTCCTATGTAATCTGCATTCCACAATATATACGTTTAAATATAAAGCTATATAAAAGTTCCTAATTATAGCAGAGACTGAAAAGCATTATAAGAATTGTAACTTACCAAATAATAGATTTTCATCACTTGGACCATTTTCCTCAAGTTCAGCAAATGAACGAAAGTTGAATGGGTTAAAAGTGAAAGTTTTAATGGGTAAGACTACCACCTCAGTCTTTGTATAAAAGCTAAGCATGTACTTATGTGGAGTTGTCCTAACCTTGCCATTGTTAATTTTGACAATAAAATTTTGCATACTATAAACAACATTCTCTTTTATCTTGTGCTTGGAAAATTCCAAGCCAGGCTTGCAAATGGTTGCATGAATTCTATCACCTTGCATCATATTTTCAAACACAATGAACAAAAGTTATTTACCAACCACTTTAAAAGAAAATGCAATATAAAATAACTACTTATCCAATACCTTCTCAACTTGCAGAACCAGCTACAAGTTAAAGATCTCATTCTCGTTCCACTGGCTATAAAACTCATATAATCGAGCAACCCCCACAACCAAAGACCAAGAGAGCTTGGTAGGATTGATATCTCTAATGAAATTTGTCTTTCCAGCCATTTTTTAAAATACAAAAAAGTTGCAAACACAAGCTTTATCTGGGAAAAATAATAATGTTTTTCAATATTTTCTATATACGGCATTGCGTCCTAATATTTATACACATTTTTCCTCTCTCCATCACAACAAGGATGAGCGGGAAAATCTGCTTTATCAACCTTATAGATGTTAACATGTGCGTGGAGGTTTTCTGCTTGTATATAGATTTCAAATTTGAAAGGGCCTCAACTCAAGGAAGCCGTGAAGGTAGCAATTTCCTTGCAGGAGATACTGTAGCAACCTCGTTCACCAGGAACCGCCATGATAGAACCTTTTTAGTAGGGCTGCACACGGATCGGATCGGATATAGCCTAAAATTCTATCTGATCCGCACTGCACTCATCGGATCGGACCGGATCAGATATCGGGTATATCCGCATAATTTAAAAAAGAACTATTTTAAGATTCTATTTGGCTATTTTGAGAAAAAAATATCCGTAAAATTCATTTTTCACTTGTTTAAGCCTATTTACTCCTAAAATATTATCAATAAAAGTGCTCTTGAATAACAAAAAAAAAATAATAACACAAGATTTAAGTTTAATTATTCTAAGTTGAAGTACAACATAAAAAATTAAAAACAAGATATCATAAAATTCATAAAACAACACACTAAAATTCATATCATATTAGGGTTTACTTTCTTAAACTATGCTATTTATATGAGACGTGCGGATTTGCGGATCAGATCCGCAGATATCACTACTAAATCCGCAATCCGATCCTACCAAAGTGCGGATCGGATCTGATGATCCGCATATCCACAAAATTCGGAACGGATGCGGATAATTACCGCGGATATGCGGATATTATCCGATCCATGTGCATCCCTACTTTTTAGGAGGGAAGACAGTAGCAACCTCGTTCACTGGGATGCTATATCCTTCAAAAGCCCCCCTCACCTTATGCCAATTTCTGTTTGGATGGGAACACTGTCCTCAGAGGATTGCACGAGGCTACTTATGTGGAGTTGGTGAGATTAGTTTTAATATTAGCTTGGGCAGGTGTCGACTATGCGGTTGACATGCATCTTCATGTCCATGGAGGGACCCTATTGTTTAATCGTGATGTGTCGTCAACAAGGATGATGGCTACTGAGTTGTGTTTTTGAAGGGAACATTGTTCGTGTGAATTTTGGGATTGTTCATTAGTTGTGTTCTCTCCTAAGCTTGCCCAAGTGTCATCACTGAGAAGGGTTTACTTATTACCTATTGTTGGAGGGAACATTATAGCCTTGTGGTGACGTGTCATTGTGAAGAAAGCCAGGTTTTAGAGGGAACACTATTCCTACGCTTCATGGACTAACTGCATAAGTACTATGTATTAAAATTGCATCTATTGTCTAATACTAACAAGAGGCCCGCGCATACGTGGGTGAGTGATTGAGTTTGTGCAATTAATAACAAAGATATGAGAGGAACACATAGAAGTTGAATAATGATATGTTTGTCATATTCATATATTCGGCTTAGAAATATGATCACAATGATGTAACTAATAATCCTGAATCATATATTAAGTAAACATGCTTAATTAAGATGAATATATAGTAAGAGAAGGAAGATTGGTTCTTGAAGCAAAAGTTCACATTTCTCATGCCAGAATTTGATAGCTGTGCTGCAATAAATTGAAAAACACTAAGTGAGTTTACAAATTAATAATGTGTGTAACATATAAATACAATGATAAGGATAAAGCATGGTCAAAATTTAAAAACAAAATATTAAGACATAAATAAGTAAGAAATAGTTAAAGAAAGAATTCAGAGGAATTGAGAATATGATCTTTACGAATTGTGTGTGACACAATATGCCAAAATCAAATAGTTCTGAAAATGTCATGATAAACGACATTGTTGATTTCAGTGTAATTGTTTGAATCGTCATGAGAAATAACAACCTTCAATCCATATTTGTTAGTAACTCTTGAGACTGCAACATATAATTGGCCATGTGTGAATACTGGCTGTTTAAGGAGTAACCCAACATAATCCAATGATCGTCCCTGGCTTTTATTTATAGTCATGGCATATGAGAGCATTAAAGGAAATTGCCTTCATTGAAACTTAGATGACAATTTTGTATCCGAAAGAGTTAATGTCATCCTAGGTATGAAAACCTTTTACCAATGTTACATTCTGATAAGACTTCTGCTTCGATAACTTTGTTGCCAAGCCTTGTGATAACTAATCTAGTACCATTACAAAGGCCTGCTGAATATCAATATTTTTAATAAGCATAACAGGATACTCTTGTTTAAAGCAAAGCTCATGATTTGGAAGTTCGGGAGATTTAATAGTTGCCAAAAATTTGGAGTGTCCATTGATGCCAGAATGTCTGTGTAAACTCCAGTTAATTAATGAATAATTAACTAATAAATTAATTATAAGCCAAGGAGATTAAGAAATTAAAATTTATAATTTGAGAAAGTGAAAATAATTAGAATACGAATTAAAATGCTAATCTTAAAGGTTTTGCCCCAAAATTTGGCCAACAGACTAAAACAAGTGAACCGGGCCCAAATGAGCCCAAGCCCATATATATAACTCTCTAACTTGACACAATTCACCACCCAAACCCCCTTTTCATTTGTGCTCCACGGGTTGAAGAAAAAGAGAGAAAAGAAAAATGAAACCCTAACCTTCCTCTTCTTAAATTGACCATAACTTTCAATCCGTAGCTCCGATTGACGAGTCGTTTATGGCCATGCGTTTATCTCGAAATCCTCTTTGATTCTATTTGAACAAAGTGATAAAAAACTCTAAATTTCTCACCCAGTTATTTCTTTTCTTCAATTTTACAATTTTGGTTTGGGTATTGAAAAATTTTGTAATTTTGATGGTTTATGGATGCTCTAGTATGAGCTATTGATGGATTTCATCCAAATAATCAGTGAGTAAAGGTAAGACACTCGTATCCTCTTTGAATCTTTCAATTTCATAAAGGTTAGGTATTGAGAGTTGTGATTTTGTATGAAATTGGTGGAAAAATTAGATTGAATAACTTAGTTAGAACATGGATGGTGTGATTTGAGCTTGAAGTGGACAAAAGCATGGATTGAATTGAGGAAGAAGGAGTCTAAGGTGTTTGAGCTTGGGAATATCATCACTATAGGTACGAGTTTTAGTTTAAAGTAGGCATTATGTAAAATTATGTGAAAACCTAAGTTAATTGTCCCTAGGATAGGATTGAATGGAAATGATTGTTGTTGTGATTGATTGGTTGTGTAAATTGAATTGTTATTGAGTAATGTAAAATGTGTATATGAATGAATTGAATGTGAATTGTGGTTGAAATGATGGATTTAGATTAAAAATTTATAAGTGGTGATTGTATTATAAATTGATATTTTGATGGTTTAAGCTATATGGATTGGATTTGGGTTGGTTAGGCTTGAATGAGTTAGAAGATATTTAAGTATTGAGGAATGTGTGCTGATGGTGTCTAGTGAAGGTTTAAGATGGTTTGGAATGGAGTAAATTGGTGAATTTGGTTAAAATAACTTTATGTAAAAATTAGTAAAAATGAGTTTTTGACAAACTTCAACGGGTCATAACTTAGCGCTTGGAGTTCGGGTGTGTGCGTACGCACAAGAATAATGCATACACACAAGTGATTGACATATGAAATTCAATGTATATATATATATATATATATATACCTATCTATCAATCTATATATCTATCTATCTATAAACAAACTATACTTATAACTCTTAGACGAAGAAATTATTTCTCATTTTATGTCGGAATTAAAAAAATATAGATAAAAAAGGAAAAATAGCAGAAATTCATATTCTAAATTCTAAATATTATAATTCTACGCATGCTATACCTATACCTATTATATATGAGATTGATGTGAATTAATATATTATTTTAATTATTATTTGTAAATTGTGTCAAAAATTTCCTTTAAAAATCTCTCATTTTGACAAAAGCATGAAAGTTTGATTTATCATATCTTTGACTATATAATATTACTGTTCTTAATAAGCATGAGCGTTGAAATAGAACATATGTCAACTTCTTCACAAATGATACCTCTAATTGTACCAAATATGACAAAAGAATCCTCTTAAGCAATGCACATTTAAGAAATAATTAACAATATAAAATATAAAATAGATTCTAGATTGTTCTTTTCTGTTAATTTATTTTTAACATAAACATAACTAACTTAATAAATGTAAACCTTATTGTTTTCTTGGAACTCTTCAATAATGCATCTTCTAGTTAAGCATAAGAAATCATCTTCCAAAGATACTATTTTATCGTCGTTGGCAATAAATAATGGCTGGGTACTATTGACACCTTGCTTAATCATACTAACATAAACATCATGCAAATACATATAAATATTACTCTAGATTGTTTGGAATTAAAAAAAAAAACTACATAAATCATGCTAACTTCTGTCTGAAATCAACAACTTTAGGAAGATAAGGATTAAATAATATTTGAGTGGCATATATGACATTTTGAAGGCCTACTTGACCTACATAACAATACCGAAAAAATTTAGCAAACATGATTTGAAACAATACTTAGTTAACCATAACAAAATATAAAAAAATTAAATAAAATACCCCTAAAAACTTGACTTTAGCAAGTTGAATCACAACAACAGGCTGTTCCACATAGCCAGATACTAAGAAATGATTTACTTGATTAACATACTCTCCAAATAGTGCACAATGCACTGTAAATCTAAAACTCAAAAGATGAATAACAATGAAAATAAAAAATAAGAAAAAATAAAATTAAAATACAATAAAAACCACCAAAAATAACTAAAAAAACACACTCTTTTGAAGATAATTCAATCACAATCATTTTGACAATCTTTTCCTCTTTTGCATATTCTTTGTCTTCTCCCACTGAAGTTAAAAGACCTATGACATCTGTTTAAAAGAAAAATAACTTATTAAACATCTTCGTAACTCTTTTAAACAAACTTGAAAAATTCTTAGTTAAGATATTTTTTAAATATTTATTTTATTTATTTAAAAAAATTGTAACTAGTTACATCATGACACTAGTGTTAGTTTTTTGAATTTTTGTAAGTTGCTTTTCCGTTTAGAGTATATAGATTTTATAAATGTCCTATGCAAAAGTAGTTTTTATTACAAGATTGAAGTTTAGTTATATATTTGTAGCCGAAGGTGCTTCAGCCATGCAAATTAGCCACACCATGACACCTCCCGACATTCTGGTGTCATACTTTAAGGAGGCCAGCTTTGAGCATGCAGTGCATCTTAGAGACTTTTGTTTCAAAAACACACAGATCTCTGCTTTTATCGAGAGATGTATCCAAAGACACATACATTCCACCTACAATAGGAGAAGTGTATGATCACACTTCAGGACGTGACGTATCATCTTGAATTGCACATGGATGAAGATCTGGTTGGTGGGTGTATAAGAGATTTCAAGACATACTATCAGCGACCGATCTAGGATTGGGTGGCAGAGCTATTGGGAGCCATGCCACCAAAAAAGCTGAAGGGGCAAGAAGGAGAGCTTTTCCATTAAGATGACATGGCTAAGACAGAGGATGCAATAGATTTCTGCTAATCCTAACACGTTGTGACAGTATACTTTGTGCTATATCATGATGCTGATTAGCGAATACTTAATGATGGACAAGTCCAACAATTTTGTCCATATTTGGTAGCTTCTCCTGCTTGCAGATTTTGCGACATGCAGGAGGTTGTCCTGGGGATCCGTTGTCCTAGCTTAGACATATAGACCCCTCAGCAATGCGGCTAATCGGACCACTACGGACATAGCTGGATGTTTGATCATGAGCTGGATATGCTATACGTTTTTTGCTTGGGACCTGTGGATAGAGATGTCCCGACCTTTCCTTTGGCCATTAGATATAAATTTAATTGTTAGTTCTATTTGAATTTAGTTTCATGTTTTTTATTTTAATTGCAAAATCAAATTTTTTATACTTTATTACAACTTGGCTGGGTATCCACAATAGAATCAGAACCACATGGAAGGGCATCTACTTCGGTGGCAATAGCTGGACATAATTGCGATAGATGAGGTATATGATTGTAGTTCGTGCTAGTTGTTTAGTTCCATCAGTCATTTTATTCTATGTTTGGTGTGTAATTTAATCTATAGTTATTAGTTCGGTTATTGTATGCAGGTTTGGTGGACATCGTATATTTGCCTGCATGATAGAAAAAGTGCTCCGATTGGATGCGCAACCAAAATGAGGTGTACACTTAGAAATCGACAATTCCAATCATGTGCTTCAATAATGTGCACGTCTACTCGATAGATAGAGTCAAGTGGCGGTCTTAAGTTTATTACAAGTGTGTCTATGCTTGTTGAGGATAAGATATGGTGAGTTGGTGACCAATTTTTTAACCACATATGGCGATTACAACCGTGATACTTTATTTTTCGTTATACATGTATTTCGACCTCAATTGGGATGAGATACATACAAGAAGAAATCCTCCACTCTGAGAACGAAATAGGTAATAAAGGAAAAAAAAACATAAATTTTTGTACACATGTCTATATGCGTAAATTTTATATTTATTTTAATTATTAAAAGATCCAAATTCTTGAAAAAGCAAATAAGTATTTCATGGAGACACACAAAAAAAGTATTTCATGGAAAAAGCAAATGTGGAGTCATTCGAAAAAGAGTAAACTATTAAAATTGTATTTGAAAATTCACATTGCTGAAAAAAATAACTTTAAAAAATATCAACGACAAATAAATTTTTGAAAGATTTGAAAATGCGATAAAAAGAACTATATATTAAATATATATTAAAAAAAGATTTTAAAAATCATATTTTAATGCAATTTTTTTGGCAAGTATTGTTAGAAAAATAAAATCTTTTCATCTTCAAAATTTTATAATTCTATGTCAATTGATTTTCTTAATTTTTTATTGTAAAATTTTTGAAATATAAACAAATTTAAAAATTAAATTTTATTCAAAAATTTTTAGATATTTTTTAAATATTTATTTAAAAATTGATACAAAATTTAAATTAAATAAATAAATTATTTGTTAAATATAAATTTTTTTTAGGGCAAAAAACCCTAATAAGCCAAGGCTAGTCTCAAATTACGTATATAAGCCAAAATGAAAATCGTTTCAGCAATGAGCCAAGGCATAATTTAATATAATTCGAACCAGCCTGGTTCGAACTACATTCACTAGTAAATCGAACCAAACTAGTTCAAATTAGGGTGGAGATTCGTTGAGCATAATTCGAACCAAGCTGGTTCGAACTCCATATGCATATAATTCGAACAAGGCTAGTTCGAATTATACCTATCAAAGCTTACCAAGTAATTCGAACCAACCTGGTTCGAATTACTCACTTTTTAGCTCCAATAGTAATTCGAACCAACCTGGTTCGAATTACTCATTATTCGGCTATATAAGGAGTTCGAATCAGCCTCATTCGAACCATTGTTCCTATCCCCTACCCCACCAAATCCCAGAGAAAACGACCCAGATTCGATCCGACAAAGACCTGATCGGAATACTCTGCCGATGGGGGACGATCCGGCAAGGTTATATTGGTTGGACGGAGTTGCTCATATAGCCGGGGTCATCAACGACGAGGTTAGTACACAAAAAACTTCGTGCTAGCGGTATATGTGAGATAGTGGTTTTGCATGCGGTTTTAGTGGCGGTTTAGGGTTGGCGGTTAATCGAAGTGGTATTGCTAGTGGTTTAGTTGAGTGGTTTTGCATGCGGGTTAGATGGTGGTTTAGTTGGTGGTTTATGTAAGTGGTTTATGTTAGTTGTTTTATGTTACCTGTTTTACGTTAGTGGTAGGTGTTGGTTGTTTTATGTTGGTGGTTTAGTTGGTGGTTTATGTTAGTTGTTTTATGTTAATGGTTTGTGTTAGTTGTTTTATGTTAGCTGTTTTATGTTAGTGGTTTACGTTAGTTGTTTTATGTTTAGTGGTTTATGTTGGTTGTTTTATATTAGTGGTTTATGTTAGTTGTTTTATGTTAGTGGTTTTTGTTAGTTGTTTTATCTTAGTTGTTTTATGTTAATGGTTTAAGTTTAGCTGTTTTATGTTAGTGGTTTAGTTGTGTGGTTTATGGTAGTTGTTTTGCATGTGGTTCTCGTTAATGGACTGTTATGCGGTTTTATTTTATATGATGTTTTGTTGATGATTTATCGTCTTGGTTAATTAAGTCATTGGTTATGAAGCTGGTTCTAACATTGCGGTGCATGTAATGCGTAGCCACAGCGATGCATCAGGAGCATGCGGCGGTAGCAGGGCATGCGACTTGATGACAGATACGTTTCGTACTTGTAGATGGCCGAATTATACCATCTTGCAAGGCTGAACGATAGATGGTTCCGGTTAGATGAAGCCCTTGTCAGTGCCTTTGTCGAGCGATGGTGCCCAGAGACGCACACGTTTCATATGCCGTTCGGAGAGTGCACGATCACACTTTAGGACGTGGCGTACCAGTTGGGTTTGCCAGTGGACGGGCGTTACGTGAGCGGCTACCTATCAGAGTTCCAGATATACATCCAGGGTGGCTGTCCAGCATGGGTGTGGTTTCAGGAGTTGCTTGGAGTGATTCCTCCTCCCAGCCAGGTTCAGAAGTACGCAGTAAACTGCAGCTGGTTCCAGGAGACTTTTGGAGAGTGCCCCGAGAGAGCCGATGAGGAGACTGTGCGGCGATATGCCCGTGCGTACATCATGATGTTGTTGGGTACGCAGCTGTTTGCCGACAAGTCCGGCAACCGCATTCACATCAGATGGCTTCCCTACGTAGCTAGGCTTGAGGAGATGGGTACATACAGCTGGGGGTCTGCAGCACTGGCATGGTTGTACCGGTGCATGTGCCGAGTGGCGAACAGACATGTGGTAAAGTTAGCAGGCCCACTACAGCTACTTCAGTCTTGGATCTTCTGGCGATTTCCTCGGTTTAGGCTTGGAGGGTATGGGACCTTCAGCTGGCCATTGGCCTCGAGGTACTCTATTCAGCCTTCTCTACTTCAATTTAATATACATAACTCCATGTTCATTAATAATGCATTAGAAATCTCTCACACATTTAATTAGCCATAAGACACATGTGAGATGCAGGTGGTCAGGTTACAACCCTTCCGGTAGCGAGAAAGGTCCTAGAGTGCAGATGTGGAGGCTGAGGATAGACAGGTTACAGGACAGGGAGGTGAGTACGCTAATTACTAAGTTGCTTTAAGTTACCACACGTTATGAATTGCGTCCATGAGTTGCCTTGACAATGTTGAGGTCTCTGTGCAGTTTATCTGGATGCCGTATAGCAGCCCCGACGTACTTCAAGTTGTGCATCCAGAGGCTTTGGAGCCTCGGCATATGGCGTTGTGGCGGTCTGTGACGTCACTGATATACTTTGCCGTCATAGAGTGGCATCAGATTGATAGGGTTCTTCCGCAGTTCGGCGGGGTCTAGCTGCGTCCGCATCCCGCCCTGAACATCGACTTTCTGATGTCGAAGGACGGCAGAGGCGGCGATTGATGGTTCCCGTACCATTTGCAGACATGGCATCTCCATTGGGAGTCCCGTGCGGAGACCGTGCTGAGGTTTGATGTTGTTGCCGACCCTGGACCGTCGCATGAGTTCCTGGAGTGGTGGAGTCAGCATGGGAAGAGGTTCTTGTCTCCGGAGATGTCCTTGGGGGATCCGAGAGCCGTTCTTATTCCAATTGAGGCGTCACAGCGAGGTGCTGGGCGAGTTCCTGACATGGATCGTGTTGAGGACATGCCGGACAGGCGTCGGGTTGAGAGGAGGGCTCGTGTGGGGACACGACGGAGCCAGCGTAAGTGGAGGGAGGATGACGATGGAGGAGGATGACGATGCCGGTCCCGCTGGAGGCAGACGACGAGGCCAGGGAGGGAGACGGAGAGGGCGTGCTGCGGCGGACCACCCTGGTCGTGCGGCGGACGACAATAATGACGATTAGCACGGGCCCGTTGGCGGGGATGGTTCAGGGGCTGTTGCAGTTGCTGGTGTTAGTGGCCATGATGGCGGACATGGAGGTGAGTGGTATGGGTCAGGTATGGGTGACGGGGCTGACCATGGTGACCCTGGACTTGGGTCGGGGCCTCTTGGAGATTACTTCGTTAGTGTACCCGGCCATGACCAGATTCCGTAGGAGAGTACCCCATGGGTTATTCCGGGATCACAGTGGGCAGATTTCCTTGCCTCAGACACGCTTGATGCGAACTTCGGGTGTTCACACTTTCTAGACGAGATTACTGCCATCATGCAGGAGGACGTGCCGGCCCGGAGGCGTGGCTAGACCTCCGGCACACAGGCACCTTTAGATGTTGATCTAAACGAGCCTCCTACGACATCTGTTGCTGACCATTTTGCTTTGGGAGGTACCCCACCATCCGCCTACGCTGCTGCATTAGATTCTGTTGCCGGGCCGTCTGCGGCACCCGTCCATTCTACACCACCGGCACAGCCTGCCCCGGATGAGGAGGAGGATGAGATCGAGGACGAGGAGCCGCTTATCCGCAGAGGTCATAGGACACGAGTCCCCCGTCGTTGCTTTACGGGCTCACATCTATTTAGATGATTCATGTTTCATGTATCTTGGATCTTCAAGTTCATTCATGTATGATAGCGATGTGTACTTTTGTTGTTATTGTAGCCATGTTTACTTTTTGTTGTTTCTTCATCATATTGTACTTTGAAAACTGGTGTTTACTGGATTTATCAGTTACTATCGTAATTATCGCATCATCTTACAATTTAGTATGTACATTTATTTTTTAGACTTTGCATTTACGGGAGTTGTAGAAAGACGCAAATGGAAACAAAGCATATTCATTAGTTAACGCAGCATGCATAATACAACGCAGAAACTTCAACAAATTACATGAGTGCTCACATACAACATCGAACAATGAAACTTAAATAAAATAAGTACCAACACTAAGAACATGGCTTCTAATGGCCTGCCCCTGTCTGAGACGATCCTCCGAGCTGTGGGCAACTCCGACGTGTGTGTCCGGGTTGGCGACATAGGCCATATCTCTTTGGCCGGTTCGGATCTGCCTCGTCCATATTTGTCCGTATCCTAGTGGACCTCGGACAACCCTCTCTCGCACGCCTCTTGTCAGGGTCCGGTATAATAGTGGGCCCGTCGTACGGTGGCCAGAAACCCTCCGGAATCGGAGGGTTGAATCCCATCCGATACACACTGAATACCGAACTAATCCGATACACGCTGTGAACATAAGCGGTCCAGGTAACCCGTGAGTAGGCACAACATGCAAGTGCGTGCTGACACGGGAAATGTAGCACCTGGAAGTACCCGCAGTCACATGTCTGAGAGGCGAGCGATACTCTGTAGCTACCCAATGAGAAAGAACCAGTCAGAGTGGTCTCTGCTACGGTGAACTCGGAGTTATCCCTGTCATACAAAGTCACCGTGAAGCACCTGGCCATCTTCAGGTTGGCCTCAATACACTTCACCAAGTGCTGACTGAATTGTTGTCCGGTTCCTATATGGGCCTCAGCCTCTCTCCCCTTGCGAACAAAGAGTTCCGCAAGCCTTCCATATGTTGCCTTCACCAGGGAGCATACAGGGAGGCTTCTGACACCCTTCAGGATTGAGTTTACACACTCGGATATATTGGTCGTCATGTGACCGAATCTCCGCCTCTCATCACGATGCTGAGTCCACAACGAATAATCAATCCGGTTCGCCCACTCACACATCGCCGGGTCTTCAGACCACAGAATATCAAACCAGTAATCAAACTCAACCTCGGTCTTGGCATATGCGGCATTCACTAGAAGCCTACGTTCATCCTTGCCCTTGAAGGTAAGGGCAAAATTAGCCGCTACGTGTCGAATGCAGAAAGCACGGTATGCAGATGGAGGTAACCAACCTCCGTCAGGAGCCTCAAGCGCAGCCTTGATGCCGTTATGCCTGTCCGATATAACCAGCAGACCCGGCTGCGGTGTCACGTGCTGCCGAAGGTGGGAGAGAAAGAATGTCCAAGACTCTGCATTCTCACCCTCTACTAGTCCGAATGCAATATGTAGAATGTTGGAGTTCCCGTCCTGTGCAATCGCGATGAGCAACGTTCCCCCATACTTGCCATATAGATGGGTGCCGTCAATGCTAACTAGTGGCTTGCAATGACGGAATGCCTCGATGCACGGTGGAAACGTCCAGAAAAGTCTGTGAAAATAAGCTTGAGACTCGTCTACTTGTCCACCAACTCGAACAGGGCTCGTCCGTAGGACTGCAACAGTACCAGCCATCGTCAACTGGACTCCCAACACCCACCTGGGGAGCTCGTTGTATGACTCATCCCAGTCACCGTAGATGAGGGCAATAGCCTTCTGCTTTGCCAACCAGACCCTCCTGTACGTCGGCCTAAACCCAAAGTGTGCTGCCGTGGCATTTAGGAGCACCTTGATGCTGACGGATGCATCAGCCCTAACCATTGGCATAATGAACGCCGATATCACATGATAATCCAAACTCCTGTGGTCACTCGAGATGGAGGTGGCAAGACAAGTGTGAGGTCCATTGTACCGTTTCACCTCCCAAATGCCCTTGCGCTACCGGAGACTCAGTCGAATCAACCATGGGCACCCATTCCCAAACTCAGAACACTTGCCCACATACTGGCGATAATCAGACTCCACTACCTTGTACTGTACCCCTCGCCGGATGCTGTAAGTCTTCACACTTAACAAGGCCTCATCTTTATCCTGAAATTGCTGACCGACTTGGAACTCTGTCAGACCAGCAGTCCCTTCCGCGTCTCTAGCTCCAAATCCAACAGAGTGCCCAGAAACTCCCTCCTGCCTCATGGCATCCAAGTCCAAAGAGGAAAAATATGGTGGATACTACTGTGTGCCAGAGCTAGAACCACCTACCGCCAATGCAGGCTCACTCGCTCCAATATCATCGCCGCTGTCATCATCAATCATATCCGGCTCGACGTCATCCTCCTCTGCATCACCCAACAATCCGTCTCCAACGCCAAGCGGTGCAACGCCCTGTAAAGCGTTCAGCAGAAATTCCCTTGATCCTACCTCATCGCCTACGCTGCCATTGAGATCAACAGCAAAAGACGGGGAGGCGACAGGTTGGACCGCTGGCTCATACACAGGGACAGAGGAAGAAGCAACGGCAGGCCTGGAACTTGAACCGGCTGCCGTGGCTAAAGTGGTGGTATTCCGATTCGAACCCCCTGAGCTGGATACAACATCAACCAGCTTTGCCAACAACTCTGGTGTCCTCACCTCCGGAAACTGCCACCGACAAAGAAACATGACTTGCAAGTCCTCGTCACTACCAATCGTGAAACAATCATACTTCACCGTATCCTGAAGGACCGTGATTGGAGTGCGATAGAAAAACTTCTTAACCCGCTTCGCACCTTCCAGACCAAGTTTCATCAGTACAGATCTAACAAGGTCATCATAGCTCATCGTAGGACTCACGACAATACAGAGAGGATCCTTATCTGTGAACTTCACACCGGAACGAGCTTTCCTCTTAATGGATCCTCTGTGGTGAACCAAAACAACAAAACTCTCCTCACTAGCTATCTTACACCCTCTAATGAGAGCAACTCACGTTTACAACCATATATATACAGCTCTATCTCTCACTAATTCAAACCAACCTGGTTCGAATTATGGTTTGTGTAATTCGAACCAGCCTGGTTCGAATCTTTGGCCAGCTTCTCTCTCCATAATTCGAACTAGCATGGTTCGAATTACGTGCATTGCTAGTTCGAACCAACCTGGTTCGAATTACTTTGATCTCTTTCTTAGTAATTCGAACTGCTCTGGTTCGATTTATTAGTAAAAGGAGTTTGAACCAGGTTGGTTCGAATTATATTAAAATATGGTTTGGCTCATTACTGAAACGATTTTGAATTTGGCTGATATACGTAAATTTCCAACTAGCATTGGCTTATTAGCGTTTTTTGCCCTTTTTTTATCACTTATAAAATATATAATATTTATTAATTGTTTTTGTTATATTTTCAGATATTTTAGAATTATTTTATTAATAATGTCTTTTAAAAAGTTGTGTGTCAGCATTTAAATTTTTAGATAATAAATTGATAGATAATTCTTTAAAATACAACAAATAGGAGTGGAATTAAACAAATAAGTGAAATAACCCACTCCAAAATAAAAAAGAAAAACAAAAACAAACGCCAAACAAAATTCTACGATAAATTTCGATCAATATCTTCTCCGTAGGGTTCCTCTCTCTCTCTCTCTCTCTCTCTCTCTCTTCCCGTTTCTCTCTGATCCAAATCGAAGCCATTTTTTGTTCTCATGTACTCGATTCTCAGCGCAGGTCTTCGCCCTTCTTCGTCTTCTCCCAATTCCACTCGTTGAAGTTTCGATCTTTTTGGCAATTTACCCTGCTTTTCATGGTGGATATGGATGTGTTTGGAGCTGGGGGTAATCTTGGAGGAGCTCCTACCACAGAGGATCTTAGGCAATTAGGGGGTGCTTCCTCAGGTTCGCTTCACCTTCTTGGATTCAAATTTCCCCTTTTATTGGTGTTTATTTTGTTCAACTTTTGTTCCTGTAGATCTGGTCCGTTTTAGCCACTAATTTGATTTGAAGTATGGGAAATTTGATGGATGATTTACTACCGTGTTAATGAAATTGGTCTGTTTTGTGCCCTAAAGGTGTTTATTGTGTGTTATATATTCAGTTCACAGAAGCTCAATTATCAGCCATTTAGTTTGGGGTGTTATGGTCTGCAAGGTATAGCTGAACCTGGAGATTGTGGTAGAGTTGAGAGTTCTGTTGATTAATGGCCCTTTGTAGTTAGAATTTACGGGTTGATAGTTCTGCTGATTAATGGTCCTTTGTGGTTAGAAGTTACAAGTTAGTAACGAAAATGTATAGAAGACAGTAACAATTCAGAGTGAAGAGATAAGGTTTGGAGAGCCTTAGCACATATATTCATTCTGTCTTCCCATAGGCTCTTTTTTCTCTCTATAGTTATGGGCTTGCCCTATGGCCATATTTTGCTTAGTAGTTTTTGAAGTCACTGAAGTGTAAGTAAAATATTTTTGTATGTGTCGGGATTGAGGATTAGCATTTGAGCCTTCGTTAATGCGAAGTAGAAGGACAACCTAGTTTGGTTTGTGCGCACATACAAACACAACCATAATCTGGTCAGTCTTGCAAATTTCCTTAAGCATTGGAAGCTTGTTAGAACTGAATAGCAACTGGAAAACAATTTTGATTTTGTTACACACAATTTTTTCTTTTTTACTAAAAAATTATTCACTTTGTTTTCTTTATTAATTTTATGCTATAAGATGAGTTGCCCTTAAGGTCTATATTATGCATATAATATCTGCTCAACAGCTCAAGTAGTGCAATGTTAAGCTACTGTCTATATATGCTGTGAATTTTGGATTTCTTCTGGTTCAAAGTATCTACTAACATCTCTTTACTTTTACTTTTGGATTTTTTATATATTGTTTTCCTGGATTTGAAGAATTTGGAAGAAGTTTTTTGACTCATACTTTTGTGTCGTGCAGAAAATGCAGTATTTGATGCATCACAATATGACTTTTTTGGAAAAGATTTTGTTGAGGAAGTGGAGTTGGGGGGTTTAGAAGATGAAGATGGTGAATTGCCTCCCGTTGGATTTGATGAAGAGGAGGAGATTTTTTTCAATAGAGAAGAGGTTAGGTGTCTGCATATTTATTTCTACATGATGCCATTCATCTTAAAATGACTGTGATCTAGTTTGCATAATTTGTTCCTTAAATAATGTTTTTGGATTTTGTGAGTAGACACTAAACAGTATGTGCAATTTTCCTTTTGCATAACTGGTTGTAATGTTTTTTCTTTTTTCTTTTTCTTTTTCTTTTAACATTGTAAGTGTTATACTTATCTTTTTGCAATTCCTGCTTCTTGTACTTGTTCATAAGTTAATGATGTATCTATTATTGATTTGCTCCTTTTAAATGGTTGTTAGACTTGATATATCAATCCAATTGTTTTGCTATACTTAATGGAGCTAAACTGATACAATGAATTCTCCTGGATGACAAAAAAGCCAAAGGGATGGAATTACAACTTACAAAAGTACATAAGTCTTTGATAAAGCAGGGTTTCATTTGTTTTGCATACTTCTAAATTTTTTGGTCATTGTTTCATTGGTGGTTCTGGAAACCAAGGAAGGAATTTAAATGGAGATCTCCCTCCTTCTTAGCATAAGTGATTTGTTTGTCCTATCTCACTTTCCTTGCACGATTTTATCTCCTTTTTGGTCAGTTCTTGTTGCTCAATGTTGGTAGAAGAAATGTATATACACCCCCCCCCCCCCCCCGGCGGCCGGGCGGGCGCAATCATGGTCAAAATCTTTCTGGACAATTTTTCTTCGATTTCATAAATATTAGGAAATAACAAGTTCATTAATGGCTGTTCTTTTTCTGACTGAACAGTTACTTAAGCACACCTGAATGGTTGAAAAAGATATTGCTTGGAGGTTTATTCTTTCTGTAATTAACTCTCATTTTTGCATTGCAGGGTGACGATTTAAGATCTACTTCAGAGGTTGATGATCTCACAACAACATTTTCAAAGGTTAGATTATTCAGCATTTGTGCTTCATGTTTATTCTTGATGCAGGACATTTTTTTAGATTAGTTGGCCAAAACATTGGCACTTAACATTTATATCAACCTATTTGGATTGGCCAATTTAGTAAGTAACATAAAGGGAGGAAGAAAAGGAAATCCCAATGCATTGCTATGTTATGATGTATGAATCATCTCTCCTCTCCACAAGGAACAATAGTGACTGGTAATTGTGGAATATGAACTAAGGAGGATGATGTTTTGCTTTAGTTTCAGTAAGAAAGTTTTTGAGAGAGCAAGTTCTATGGGAACAAGGGTATGTAACGTTTAAACAATAGCATGAGTATTATTATTCTACAATTTCACTCCTCCACTGTCACGTTTGATGAATGCAATATCAGAGGAATATGTGGAATGCAGCCAAGGTTTTGTTTCCGTGGTAAATAATGGGTTTCTTTAGAAGAAAGAGTTACACAGGGAAGGTGTTTGAGAACAATGTTAATTGTCTGTTTCTTCACTACAATGCTAATTAGTAGTTGCCTGTCAATAGTGTATATGTTGTTGGCTTATTTTAAATAGCTTTATGTTGATTGACACTGACCTTAGGTTCTTGTCTTATTTCAGTTGAACAAGGATGTTAGTGGGTCAAGTGCTGGACTCATTGGTGAACATGGATCAAGAGAAAGTGAGTTGACGAATTATATAATTTGAAACAAATAGGGGAATGACCAACTATCTAATATTTACGAGGAATGACCAGCTATGGATTTATTATACATATTAAGAGTGACGTGCTCCTTCCTAACCTGTAATTTGTTAAAAGTTCTTGCATCCCTTCCTTCCATACTGACCACCACCACCACAAAACCTCCTTATATTTATAATATATTGCACAAATAGCCCTAAATGCTATATGGCCTGACCCATCTGTTAACTGAGCAATGTATTCTTCAATGTCTCTTGTCAAACGTCTTTCTATTATTCAACATGATATAATTAGAAAAGGAGGGCATATTTATTTGGTGCTGATGAAGTTAAGGTTCATTTCATTGGCTATAACCATTCAAGTCAAAGTTCTTCTATAATAAAATTAAAATTAATCTTATCATGAACACTGCCTTACAAGCACCCCATTAGGTTATGCCATGATTTAATCAGAACAGGTTTGTGTTAATGAAATGTGATTCATGTTGTTGGCTAGATGTATTTGAAAGACCATATTGTCAACTGTATCACTCTTCTTTCCTTAGTTGATCCATTTATGTTAATTTGGGTTTCTTTGTGTCTAGATTCATCTGCTGCTGAACGGGCACATAGGGATGATATTTATAATTGGTATGATCAGCATGATTATGACAGTGAAGGTGGTCAAGATCTCAAAAGATGGTCATCACAACCACATAATTCATTGGCTCTGTTACAAGAGTCTAAGGGCTTGTTGTATAGAACATCCTCATATCCTGATCAGCAGCAACATCAACATTTTTCTAGTGAACCAATTATGGTGCCAAAATCTTCTTTTTCTTCTTATCCTCACTTTGGTGGCATGCAACAACAAGATTCCCCAAATCAGAGCATGGGCCATCTGAATATCCCATTTCATGCTGGTGGGTCTCAGATGCCAATGTCGTCACCTAATCAATCTCATTTGCCTAACTCCCAGATCCCATTGGCTGGCCTTTCCCATGGGTCTCATTTTGGTGGGAATTTGCATCAGTTTCCTAGTGGATCTCCTGTTAATAATCGAATGCCGAATCAATGGCTCAACCAAGGTGAATTATATTCTGGAGATCCTCCCAACATTCTGAACAATTTATTGCAGCAGCAATTACCTCTTCATAATGGATCAATACCTCCTCACTTAGTGACTCAGATGCAGCAGCAGCAGCAGCAACAGCAACAGCAGCAGAGGATGCGTCCCCCTCAGCCTTCAACAGGATATTTACCTGGTTTGCAGTCCCATTTATTTAACCCTAGTATTTCCTCAGGTTTACCCTTTGATCAGATGGCTGGGCTAATGGAACTAAGGGATCAAATACCAAAATCAGCTCAAAGAGGTAGACAGAACTTTCGGTTCCCCCCTCAGGGTTTTGATATAAGTAACATGAAGAGTAATATCGGATGGCCTCGATTTAGGTCTAAGCATATGTCAACTGAGGAAATTGAGAATATTCTGAGAGTGCAGCTTGCAGCAACTCATAGTAATGATCCATATGTAGATGATTATTACAACCAAGCCTGTCTTGCGAAAAGATCAGCAGGTGCTAAGCTGAGGCATCACTTTTGTCCAAATCAAATAAGGGAACTCCCTCTGCGAGCCTCTACTAATACTGAACAACATGCATTTCTTCAGGTTGATGCTCTAGGAAGGGTTCCTTTCTCATCAATCCGGAGGCCCCGTCCTCTTCTAGAAGTTGATCCTCCAAATTCCTCTCCAGCTGGTGGCAATGAGCAAAATATATCAGAGAAGCCCCTTGAAAAGGAGCCAATGCTTGCAGCAAGGGTCACAATTGAGGATGGTCTTTGTCTTCTTCTTGATGTAGATGATATTGATCGTTTCCTACAGTTTAATCAGCTTCAGGATGGTGGAATTCAGTTAAAACGGAAGCGGCAGAGTCTTCTGGAAGGACTTGCAGCATCACTTCAGTTAGTTGATCCACTGGGAAAGACTGGACATACAGTTGGGCTTGCTGCAAAAGATGACCTTGTGTTTCTCAGGATAGTTTCTCTACCCAAGGGTCGGAAGCTTCTTGCTAAGTATCTTCAGCTGCTTTTTCCAGGTGGTGAGCTAATGCGAATTGTGTGCATGGCAATCTTTCGTCATTTGAGATTCTTATTTGGTGGTCTTCCCTCAGATCCAGTTGCTGCAGAAACTGTAAGTAACCTTGCAAGGGTTGTTTCAAAGTGCATCCGTGAAATGGATCTTGGTGCACTAAGTGCTTGTCTAGCAGCAGTTGTTTGTTCTTCTGAGCAGCCTCCTCTACGTCCACTTGGAAGCCCTGCTGGAGATGGGGCTTCCCTTGTTTTGGTGTCTGTGCTTGAGAAGGCAACTGAACTTCTGACTGATCCTCATGCTGCTAGCCATTATAATATTGCAAATCGTTCCCTTTGGCAGGCTTCATTTGATGAATTCTTTGGCCTTCTGACCAAGTATTGTGTGACCAAATATGACAGTGTCATGCAATCATTGCTTGTTCAAGGTATACCAAATATGGGTGGTATTGGCTCAGATGCTGCCAGAGCTATTAGTAGGGAAATGCCAGTTGAGCTCTTACGGGCCAGTCTACCCCACACTGATGATCGCCAGAAAAAGCTATTGCTTGATTTTGCTCAGCGCTCTATGCCCGTAGTTGGATTCAACAGTAATGGTGGCGGTAATGGCGGCCATGTGAACTCGGAGTCAGTGCTGAGTTGATTATAATCCAGATTCCTGAAGGAGATTGTCTTCGAAGTAAAAAATGGCACCAAATCACATGGGGACAACCTTATGCTTCTAATTATTTCAGAGCAATTTCTGCTGTGGAAGTATCAGGTTCATCTGCCTTGGAAGTCTTGGCCTCTTCTTATGTTTTACTTGTTATATTGCTGATTTGCCATGTAGAATTTTGTGACAAATTTGCAATCAGGCCTATTGTGTATTATGATAAACTTGGCTTGATATGTTCCTCTTGTCTTGTCTTTTTCTTCTGACGGGGGAGCTTCCTGTTACGGGGTTGGTGGTCTTCTAGAGAGCATGTAGTGGGGTAGTATGTGCAGGATTAGGTGTAAGTTTGGATTCCCATGGTCTTTTAATATTATCATACAAAGGCATGGGGATGGTTGTGTCCATACCCCATATCTACCTTTATAGGTAACACATCCAAATTGAAGTGGCAACTGAGGGTGCACCAATTTAACCAGTGAACTAGGTGGTGGCATGACAAGCTTTTCTGAACCGTAGATGATGGGGTTGGTGCGCCTAGGAGGAATAAATTATGGTAAACCTTGTTCCATGGTATTCTGGTTTTCAACTTATATTTTCCTTCCCTTGGACCAGTCGATTGGTGTAGTTTTTGTATCATCACTTGCTTCCCATTAGATTGGACTAATATATTGGTCTATTTTCTTGTCTCCATGTTTGTCTTGGATTACATGTTTAATTTCTATGATTTTTTGGCCATGACCAATACATCAAATTTTGAATCTAATGCAAATGCAGTTTGGAAGATGTTGTGGTCTCTGGAATCTTAACCTTCAGTTAGCTCCAGGGATTTAACTGCCATGATGCCACCATGGGGTTCCTTGTCTAAAATCAACTATTTTCATGCAAACAAATTATTTTTGGGTGGGTGAACGAGTGTTACTCTTTAATTGCCAATATATGGATATGTTTATAGTCACTGTTAAGTTTGTACCCACCTACACTTCTCATGTATATATATCATCATCAATGGAGGTAAAGAGAAGAGTACACAATAAAGCTTTATCCTACTATGTAATAGAAGAGCATATTGTTTATCACACTATGTAAATAGAACATATTGTACAAAAATAATACAGGCATAAAATGGACATGATTATGATTTCTTTTTTTTTGATAGATTATGAAGATTATTATCTCTTTCCATACGAGAAAATTATGTTCTCAATGAGCAGCATTCAGTTTAGGACAAAATGCATATGGACATGACTCTAATTATGACGAGCATAGAATATTGCAAGAATATATAACATCTAATAACCGATCATAACAACTTAGAATGGTCGATGGGATCAACGATCAACATACCATTCATCATGGGATAATGGTTAATGAATGGTATGTGCATAATATATAGATTAGGCGATGGCTTTAAATCTTGAGCAAATTAAGTTAGTGTAGGTGGTTGTGCTCTTAACAAATACAAAAATACATTGTCCGACCTATGATCCATCATCCATCCACTCGTTCGCATTTTAAAAAAAAAAGTGACTTAGTAACAGTTCAATTCACGTGTTATTATATAAAGCGTAAATAATTATTTCTAACCATAAAAGATTCAAATATTAATAAATTTGTCCATAGAAAAAAGAAAAACTAATGCTGTATTCATAAAAGATAGATTTCAGTTCACAAAACTAACTAAAATCTAAAAAGTTATTCAAAATTTTTAAATTACCTTTTCTTACCAAATTTAATTTCGGATAAAGTACTTGAATAAATCAAATGCAGCCAAATATTATCTATATCATCCAAATCAAAATTTGATATGTATATATTCCAAAGAGATTTTTTATGTAAATTGAATTAGACTAATTCGAATTACAAATTCTAGTAGCAATTCGAATTAGGCTACATAGATTTATTAGGAGAAGTTTTAATTTCAACTAAATTAAATTAGGCAATTTAGATTTACACTCCCGCATGTAAATCGAACCAAGTTGGGCATAGTTAGTAAACCACACGGTTTTGAAACTGTCCATAGTAATTCGAACAGGACTGGTTTGAATTAGCCAATAATTTTGTGTCCATAGTAATTCGAATTAGGTGGTTTCGATTTACCCAATGCTAAATCTAACCAGACTAATTCCATTTATATAGGACGAAAGTCTTTATATAAATCTAGCTGTCCTATTTCGATTTACATGCCATTAATTTATTAGAGTGATTTGTAATAATAATAATAATACGTATTTAGGATCACAAAAAATTATTTTCTATAATATTTTTTAAAAAATAATAATAAATATTTATAAAATAATTGAATACGTGCTTACAGTGAAATTACATTGAATATTATATTATTATGGTTTTGTTTTAATTATTTAAATATTAAATTTTATAATTTAACATTTTTATTCTACTTAAATTATCATCATTAAATCATGGACAAAAATAAATATTTAAATATAAAATTGAAATTAATATCCAAAAACTAATAGTAAAGAGTACAACCAGTTAAAAAGAATCCTTATCCATCTCATAACAAAATTTATATTTATCAGATAGAATTATTATTATTTTTATTATAGAGACTGCTGGATGGTGATGTTTACTTCTACGTAAATAGATTCATTTGAATTTTACTATCTCAAATCTATATAGATAATTGAGTATATGTTCAAATAATTCAAATTCCAAATATTTAATATATAAATAATTCAGTATATGTTAAAAAAAGTTGAGTACTAGTGCATTAATTCTAAATCTATTTATAAATCGATATTACCTATTTTGATTTATGTGTAGGTAAAGTTCACCTAATAAATCTATTTAATCTAATTCGATTTACTATTAAAATTTGTAAATCTAATTATCCTAATTCGATTTATATAAAAAACACCTTTAAAAGATACATGTACCATTTTTTACTTTGGGTGATATTAGTAATATTTGCATTCATTTAGTTTATTTAAGTATTTTACCTTTTAATTTCACAACCTCTTTTTCTCTTCCTCTTCCTCTTCTACCACCACATTTACTTTTTGAAAACCACAAGGCTTCTGAAAATAAAGGTTTCATAGAGAGAATTCAGCCACACTTGCCCCACCTACCCCTACTTCTAATCGCAAAACCACAATCCGAACTCACTATTTTCTTTCCCAAATCCTTCAACGAACTAGAATTCAAATAAAATCCTACATGCACTCCAATACTAGCACAAAGTTCACAAAACCGTGGAACCAATAGCCACAACAACCACCCTTGATCATGAAGCAATGAAGATCCAACCTTGCAACATGGAAAACTTTCAGAGTTTCACACACCCAAAAAAAAAGATCGAAGCTCAGGATGGTGGGTGAGTTGATGGAGAATGATGAAACTGAGCTTGTCAAGTTAAAGTTGTTTGTGGTGGTAAGAGAGGAAGAGGAAGAGAAGTTGTAAAATTAAATTTAGCAAAAGAGTAATTTGAAAATTCTAAATAATTTTTTAGATTTTGATTAATTTTGTCAATTGAAATCTATCTTTTATGAAATCTATCTTTTATGAGTACATTGTTAGTTTTGGTTTTTCATAACTAAATTTGTCGATACTTGAATCTTTCGTGGTTAAAAATTATTATTTACTCTAATATAAAAGCATCAAAATTCATCTTATATCAAAGCTGAGTACAAAATTTTAATGAGAAAGTTCCTCTTATGAACATGCTTTATTATTTATAAAAAAACCCCAAAAAAAAAGGGACCACATAGAACGGTATGTTTTCCCCTCCGTAACACCTGTTTGACGATGGGGGCATTTACTAGGTTGTATTACACTCAACACTAGGAACAAAGGCACCTTAAGATGTGTCATAGCTATAAAAGTAATAAAGAGAAACTCCTAAGAATTGAATGGATAGTACGACATTATTATAACCACTATATACTATCCAGGTAAGTTCCCTAATACCATTTGAATTTGTCTTCTTCTAATGTCCATGGTCTTCTTGATTTTTCATCTTTTTTCCATGACTTGTTCTGCAGCTGAAAGAAAGAAAGATATATTTTCAGCAGCTGTGTAACAAAGTAGGATGCAAAAACAAACCAAGGCAATGCTATGAACAAATAAATCCAACTCAAATAAAATGAATGTGAAAGGACTTGGTTAATTATCACCACATCATCACCCTGAATGATGAAAAATCTATCTCAACAACCTTAACCACAAAATTAGTCTATAAATGTCATGAGAGAATTTCCATGGTGATAATCAATTTCAAAGAATTGATTAACACCATCGAATATAACACATTCCATAATAGCTGAGGCAGATTGAAAGTGTTAGCGGATTCTCTGGAAATAAAATCATAGAAATAAAACCTGAAAGAATAGTAAAATCAAATCATAAAAGTGACATTGAAAACCTGAAATCCATAAATATATTCATCTCAGGAACACCAGTCTCTTGCATTCTGGAACATGCGCAACCACGGGCTAGGACCCTTCTTGTCCACATCCCAATGCTTCGGATACCATGGAAACTGCCACATTAAGAAGCAACGCTCTGGATGAGGCATCATAGCAAGATGCCTCCCGTCTGGAGAACAAATAGCAGCTACCCCCAAAGGAGAGCCATTCACATTGAAAGGATATGTCTCTGTTGGATTGCCATCATCATCACAATATCTTATAGGAGCTAAATCTGAATGAACTGTGCGATCCAACATGCCTTTATCCGGGAAATAAGCCCTTCCCTCACCATGAGCAGCCCATACCCCCAATGTACTACCTTCCATACCTTTGAACATTATAGCCGGCGAATCCTTTATTGTCACGCTTGTAAAGCGGCATTCAAACCGTCCTGATTCATTGTGAATGAACCTTGGCTGTGATAGGTCGCCGCCGTTACCAAGAACGCCCCCAACCTGCGGGCCTGGTACCCATCCCAACAATGCCATTAGCTGACAACCATTGCATACACCAAGACTGAAAGTGTCGGGACGGTTGTAAAACTCCTGGAATTGTTTCAAAACGGACTCATTGAATCTAATGGAAGCAGCCCAGCCTTTTGCAGAATCAAGTACGTCTGCGTAGCTAAATCCACCAACAAACACAATCCCACGGAACTCTTGCAAAGAGCTGGCCCCATTAAGAAGGTCAGACATGGTAACATCCCATGGTTCAAAACCAGCAGCATGGAATGCTGCAGCCATTTCTCTGTCTCCGTTGCTCCCTTCTTCTCTAATCACCGCTACTTTAGGTTTAACAGTTGCAGACAAATACTTATCATCAGTGAAGGAAGGCGTAAAGGACAGCTTCCATGAGGGCTCATATCGATGTTTCAGCCCTTCTTTCTCCATTTCTACACAGGCTGCCAGCCTTTGGAATTTCTCTAGCTGGAAGCTGGTTTCTTCCCACATATCCCGAAGGAGGGTAGTTTCTTCTTTCAAACAACTTACCCCATCAACCTTGACTTCTATGGATGGAGCAATAGTAACTTGACCTATGATCTCAGCCGAAACCCCCACTCCATTCAATCTGTTCATTACTATGGACAAATTTTTCTTGCTTACCTCAATAACCAACCCAAGCTCTTCCGCATAAAGTGTTTGGAAAAGGCTCTTACCTCGTGAAGTCAAGTCCAAAGTAAATCCACGATTACCAGCAAATGCCATCTCTAAGGCACAAACTAGCAGCCCACCATCACTGATGTCATGACCAGCAGAGATCAGCTCATCAGTAATAAGGTCTTGCACACCTTCAAAGACCTTTTTAAGGTACGGAACATCATCAAGATCGGGACACTCATCCCCAACTTGATCAAATGCCTGTGCAAGAGCAGATCCGCCTAATCGCCGCTTTCCTTTTGATAAATCAATGTGAAGCAAAACACCATCGTCTTCAAGTTTCAAATCTGGTGTCACTGTTTTTGTAATGTCAGGACAAGTAACATAAACACTAATTACAAGATTTCCAGGAGCCTTGACAACTTCTCCAGCATGAGCTGCCATAGAAAGGCTATCTTTCCCTCCATCAATAGCGATACCAAGTTCAATCATTGCTTCAGACAAAGATATGGCAGCATCATACATGTCAGCTCCTTCTCCATCAAGCTTAGCAGCATACATCCAATTACCACTTGCCTTAACATCAGAAAGGGAAGTGACCTTTGCCCATACAAGATTTGTCAGTGCTTCTCCAACAGCTAATCTTGCCATTGCTTTGGGGTTTAACAACCCTTTGATTGGCTGTTCCCCAATGGCACATGCACCTCCAGTTACACCAGTAAAAGTTTGAGCTGTAACAGCAACATCGGCAAGGGTAATCTGCAAAGGGCCAACTGTTTGCTGCTGGGCCACAAGACCAGTGACACACCTATCAACTTTTGTTGTTAAGAAGCGCTTTGAACAGACAGATGGCAAACTCAATACCCTCTTCAAAGAATCTATTACAGTGGTCCCAGGGGCAATATCAAGTGGTTCCCGCTCATGAACAACCCGATGAAATTCAAAAGATTTCTTTGGCATGTCACCAAGGACTTTCTCCAGTTCAAGATCCACAGCAGGGGGAGGTGGAGGAAGTCCTTCTGATAGACACTTCTGAGTTGCTAAGCTATCCACTAATACAACACGTCCATCGCCACTAATAGTACCAATCACAGCCATTGAAACCTTTTCCCTTTTACAGATAGATTGTAAGAGCTCACGACTTTCAGGCTTCACCAAGATTGCATCTTGCTCCTGATACTCTGCACCCCAGATTTCCAGAACAGACATTGTATGATCACCGACCACAATGGCTCGAACATCTATCTCAGCACCCTTTGGATATATAATTTCCTTTACAACATTGCAGTTACCACCAGCTCCTTGATCGTGAATGCTGATAATTGGATTTTTATCCCCCATCTCAATACAGGCACGGACAAGACGATATAGCTTCTGTGACATCTCAGCATCCCCACGTTGTACAGCATTGAAATCAAGCTCTGCATCATTTTGCCCACTGACCATACTTGAGGCTGCCCCACCTCCCATTCCAATACGATAAGCAGGACCTCCAATCTTCACAACCAACATTCCAATTTCAGGATCTCCCTTTGATATATGATGGTGGTCAATCTGCCCAATTCCTGCACTAAACATGATCGGCTTTAACCATTCCCGCCTATCTCCACTAGGAAGTCTCATTCCAAAAGTTCTACAGAAGCCCTGGATCAAGGGCTCCCCAAATTTGTTCCCATAGTCTGATGCACCATTACTAGCATCAATAAGGATCTGGAGAGGTGATGCCAAATTTGAAGGATATGTAAAAGATGGATCTTCCCACGGAGCATAAAACCCAGGTGTGTTAAGATTCCCAACACAATAACCAGCTGTAGCTGCTTGGACAAAAGACCCCCTACCTGTTGCATGTGTATCTCTAATGCGACCTCCTGCACCTGTTTCTGCACCAGGATAAGGTGCCACTGCACATGGGAAATTATGTGTTTCAGCTGTAAACAAGATATCTAAATCACGTGATATCAAGCTTAATGGGCATGATGAACCAGGTTCAACAGGTCGTAGCTGCTTTACTGGAAAACCCCTGATAGCACTAGAGTTATCCTTGAAGCCAATAACAGAATTATTTGGATTTGCCTGTAAAGTACTTTTCACAATTTGCATAAGAGTCCTATTCATGAGCTGTCCATCAATGAAAATCTTTCCAGTGAAAAACCAGTGCCTGCTATGCTCGCTGTTGGACTGTGCAATGTCAAATAACTCCACATTTGTTGGGTTCCGCTTTATGTCTTCTTTGAAAAGTTTAGTATAGTATTCTAGATCCTGCTCATCAAAGGCTAAACCCATCTTTTGATTAATCTCTTCTAGTGCCTTTCTACCCTTCTCCATAACAGGAATATAACGAATCTCCTCTGGAACAACATTGGTCTCGAAGGATGTTAACTTCTGAGTATAAACACATTCAGTCATCCTGTCATGTACCATAGATGCGAATTCACTGATTTGGTGATCCTGCAATTCACTTGTAGTGTACAACAAGTACCTCCTTGATCGTTCCAAACGGGTAACTTCAGTCAAACCACATGCTTGGCAAATGGCCACTGCATTTGAAGACCATGCTGTCGTAAACGACAACCTCGGGCCAACCTCTATTATAACAGTCAAGCCCTCCTTCCCCCTTTTGTCGAGAAAGCTATCAGTGCCCAGATTCTCAGGCTCAAAAGTTTCTTGGAGAAGCCATTTAAGGACTGAAAGCTTCATGCTTGAAAGTTGTGAAACAAGGCCAATATTATAACATTGCTCTGTCTGCAGATCCACAATCTGATTAGAGATTTTTGTTTGAGCATCCCTGAGAAGTTCAGCAGCTGCATTTTCTTGAATAAATGGGACACGATACAAATGAAAGACTTCAGAGGCAGGCTTCTCAACCAAGCTAGGTTGCTCCTCTACTGAACTTGTCACAGCCCCTGAAACCACAGCTCTAGGGTTTTCCTGTGCTTGGCACCTTAAAGAAGAAGCTCTCCAAGTTGAACCTTGAGCCCGCCTCCTATTCCCAAGTGTACCCCAAAGCAAATGACTCCTTTGATTCTGAGACTTCTTCACCAAAAACAAAGATTGCCTACAGGTACCCTGAAACCAAAACCACCAAGACACAAACCACATTAACACCAATAGCATCACATATGCCAAATTAAATAAGCGTAATTAATTGGTCAATCAGAGACAATATTCAAACTGAAAATTAAAACAAGCTCATGTTTGATCTATTGTTTGATCCAATGGAAATGGAAATCTTCAGTTTGAAACTAAAAATCATGTTAAAATATATCGCAACATGATGTTATCAAAGTTTCTCAAATAAGCTAAAACTGATTATGTAGCTTCTATGTTACTACAGCAAACAAAATGCAGAAAACAAAAGAGCATTGTTATATGATGATGCTTAACCAAAAAGCGGCAGTAAAATCAAACCTGAAGGAATTCAGACACCCCAATATCCTTAACACCCACCATGTCCTTGATCAAGTTAGAAAGCTGTGAACAGGAAATTGAAAAAAGAAAATAAGAAAACCACAAGAAGTGATCATGATTATATTTTCATTCCTCAAGATCAGATATTTACAATATAGCAGCTATAGAGTGAGAAGCTGACTAGTCAATGAAGTGACGTGCCAGCGGCTGGCAAAGAGGGAGAGAGCTACCGCCCGCGGCTGCAGCAGAGAGACCACAACACGTAACTGCCCTGGTCTGAAGCCTGAAAACACCATATCAACAACCGTTATACAGCAGCAAGAACACCACCACATATTTACAGTTAGTTTTTTTTTTTTCGAAAAACAAAAGGTACAAATAAACCATACAGCAGCAACAACACATACTTGCATTATATTCAACAACGTTCATATAATAGTTCAATTCAAAACACGGCCAATAAATATTTGCTCCGCATTGTGTTACATTCACTGGTGC